>NW_019268546.1:1548332-1566945 GCF_002738365.1 Cucurbita moschata | reverse complement strand
AATTTTTTTTTTTTTTTTTGTCTAGAAAGACCCCTTTCCATCTCCTAGTTCATTCTCTTTATGTGTTGTTGTTTTGGTTGTGTTTCTGAGATCTGAGATCTTGGTTCACTTATGTTGCTCCTCTTGATTTTTCTTTTTTTCGTTTATTTATTTTTGGGGTTTTATAAACTTGTTTATTAGAATGTCTATAGATTGTTCAATTTATTATCATTTTTTTTCACTTGATGGATCCTATGCTTCTGCCACTTTCTTGATGCCCCCCCCCCCAACAAAAAATAATAAGAATAACGATAAAAGTCTACTTTTCATGGGAATTTTGTGCTTTCTAGTTGAAAATTGATGTGTTTGTTCTATTAATACTAATGCTTTTAGGGTTTGTGTGGAAACGAAACAATGCTTTTTGAAGTTCACAATTTTTATCAACCTAGTTTTAAATGACTAACAGTTACTACTTTTCAGGTTACATGTGGAGCAGAGCTTGCTGTGTTATTCGTGGAGACGCTTGTTAAAGGGAAAGTTCCTTGTGATGATAATACACTTGGTGAGTTCCTTTGACGTGCTTGGCTGTATTTCTTTTATAAGAGATATTGAGGGTGTTATTGGGATGGATATGAGGAGTTGCATAATTGTAATTACATAGGAAGTTCTCAACAAAAAAGTTATGTACAAAAATTACCGTTGGTTAGACTGTATCGTTAAATAGAGTGGGTTGTATGTTTGAAAGTTAACCGAATTTGGGATGACCCATTGTGAAACTTAGGAGGGAGATAGTTCTCTGAAAGGATATTGTATTGTAATTTCTCTTATTGCAATAGCCTTTCAGCGTTGTTCTCTTATGATCTGAATTCCATCGTTTTCCCATTGCAGTTTTAGTTGCTTGTTATTCAGTATTTGCATTCCAATTTTCAATTTTTAATTTGAGATTCAGTTGTTTTCAGATTCAGTCTTTTGAGAGGTTTTCTTTATATAGATTATTTGCCTATTTTGGGTTGCTTTTATTTCCTTTGTCCTCTACTGTTTTTGTCTCTCACTTGCAGAATTTGTATCTTTCAAGCATTAGTCTCTCTTACCATTTTATTAATGGAAAATTTTGTTTCTTGTTAAAAACAAAAGTTTCTTTTTGATAACTTCGTCATTTGTTTCTTCAGCTCTTTCTTAGGCAAGTCTATTTGAGGATTAAATTGATAACCCAATATGGAAGATATATATATATATATATATATATATATAGATACACACTACCTTTAGTTGTCTACTGTTGCTTATGAAGTTGTAATGCTCATCTTTTCACAATTATGACAAACATTATGTTAGGTCGTGTCAGGAAAATTTACAAGAATTTCCCTCAGATTCCTTTGCCTCAACAATTGGGGGAAGATGATGATGTGCAACAGCTTTCTGAAGCACTTGGTGCCGCTAAAACTCGTGTAGAAGGATGTTCTTCCTTTCTGAAAGCAGCTTTAAAGTGAGTCATTGTTCATTTTCTTCCCAGTAATTAGTCATATCTACATTGGGAATATGCAAAATAAAAAAGAAAAATGAGTATCTTATTTCAAAACTGCGACTGTTTGAACTATATCATACATTCATAGTGATTAAGTTAAATTTTTCTGTCTCATTCAATCAGTTATGAATAATCCTTGTGTACTAAAAAGGAGAACATGCTTTCTACAAATCCTTAAATATATCAGGTGGTCTATGGAGTTTGGATCGCATAGGAGTGGATCTCCAGAAATTCATATCATGCTTGCTACATATGTATATTCTGAGTCACCAGAAGTGGTAGGTTTGACCAGAGTATCACTCTTTTATCTACTTGTTCTTTGTTTTATAAGAATTTTTGTGCTCTATGAGTATGACGAGTACATTTAAATGCAAATGCAGGCTTAATGTTACTTCAGTCTCTTTAGGGATAGAATAGTTTGTTACTTCAGTGTCTAATTTCTATCATGTCAAAAAATTTAGAATTGTCGTATCTGACTTGTTAATAGAAACAAGATGTAGCATCTCGAGAATGATTGTTATTTGATTTTTTAGCTAGGCTCCAAAACCATTTTGATAATTTTCTTTGTAGCCTAGCATGACAAATTTTTCTTTGAGTATGTAATTTGGCAATGAGAAGTTGTACTGCTGCTGTAAGAATTTGCTGCCATTTCAACCACTCAATATGATGTTGAAACGTGATCTAGGAACATGAGTGATGAAACTGTTGTTGCTTGTCCACCTTGACTGGTTTAATAGTATCTTCCAGTATTCTACTTGTTGCAGGACATGACCAGAGTATCATATCATTTTGTTCGAGGAAATAATCCCGAGATGTTTGCTTCTATATTAGTGAATTTTGTGGGCAAGGTTATCAAATCTTTCTTTATCTCTCATTTTTCAAGGATCAGTATACAATTTTCATCAAGTCATATTTATTGTCGTGGTTGAAGTAAGGTTTTAGTCATGTGTTATGCTAATTGCTCCCTAAATAATTATGTTCCTAAAGCGTATTTCTTTTTCTTTACATAACTTGTTGCCCGTACACCTTTTACACCTTTTAATAGTCATTCAGTTGAAGTACTTGTACAGCCATTAATCTATATTTTCCAAAGATAGTTTAGTGTAATTTCTTATTTACTAATGACATGAAAGAATTTAAGGTTGATGAAGACCAAAATGTTGAGGTCGATTTAATGGAAATTTTGATGGAAACATTGATAAACATTGATAAAATATCAACGTTATTTTCGTAAAAAATAATAAAAATTACTCGTAACAATATGTTTAAATTAATAAGTAACTAATATTTATATTCATCTTACCAAAATTTTGTTAATATTTGCCACAACTTCGAGCATAACTCATTTAGTTGATGCATATATCTTCAACCAAAAAGTTAGTGGTTCGAAACCTCACTCTTACATGTTGAACTAAAAAAATATATTTTGTTAATATGTATTTTTTTATTTTGTCAATTGTACTGTAGAATGGAAATATTGACATTATCATATATTTAAACCTCGATTGTAAGTAGTGGGAGTACATGTTTTTGGTGTTCTCTATTTTCCGGAGTAAAAATGATCAAAATTATTTGATTTGTCTTGTGAGCTATAGTACTTTGCCTAGGTGATCATTTTGTTATCTGTTTTGTTGTTCTATTTCGTATAATTAACTGAGCCAGTGCATTTTTCCAACACTGCAGTGTTATCCAGGTGAAGATGATATGGCTATTGCACGGGCTGTTTTGATGTAAGATTATCAAAAGTCGTTTATACTTAAGACCACTTGAAAATTCTCGAATCATGGAAATTCTGAAGGGTTCAAGAATATAGGAGAAATCACGAATTAAAAATATGGACAAATATTTACACAGCAAATCTATTGAAAATTATGGAAATGTTATCATATGGATGTAGTGTATAGGGTGAAGAACTTGTGTCCCATGGGCTACATTATTATTTTTACAAGTTCAATGGCATTAAAATGGAAAATAATTTAAATTGTGGCTATAAATTATGACACTTGAACTACTGTTTCATAAAGCATGTATATAGTATGGACCTAGCAATGCAACAATGGAACATTGTTAAGAAGCCTCTGAGTGATGGTCCTTTTGCACATGTATTTTTTTCACTCCATTGGACGCTTAGAATTATATATCTGGAGGTGTTTGTTTGGTGAGGAATAAGCACTTGGATAGATACTTGAAGGTAGTTCAGGATG
Organism: Cucurbita moschata; assembly: GCF_002738365.1. Lineage (NCBI taxonomy): Eukaryota > Viridiplantae > Streptophyta > Magnoliopsida > Cucurbitales > Cucurbitaceae > Cucurbita > Cucurbita moschata. Next base: position 1,563,237 of record NW_019268546.1, on the reverse strand, counting down.
TTACTTATCTTCTTGCTTTCATATTGAAAGATTATAGAGGTTTTTTCTCTTCTTGAAAATGATAGTTTGCAATTGGTCTTTTACATGAGCTGCCATGAGTTGGTCTGGTGGTCAATAGGATTTTGTTAATAAAACAAGGCTTAGAGGAAATTAGGTTGAAGCCATGGTGGCCATGTAGAATTTCTCACTTATTTATTTATTATTATTGTTTTTTTTTTATTATTATTTTATTATTATTATTATTATTATTTTTATATAAGAAACAACTTTTCATTGATATATGAAAAGGAAGGAAAGCATTCAAGGTCACAAATTCCCAGTGGGAACGAAGAAAAAACAATACAAGAAGAAATAAGCCTAAAAAATACAAGAGAATAAAACAATGAAAAGTAACTAGCGATTGAAATAAAAATACAGCCAAAAATTTGCAATTAAGTGCTGCCACTCCAGCTGTAAGTGCAGAAACTTTTTCCGGAGGAAAGTAGAACAAAGACACTAGGGCTTGAAATTCAAGAAATTTAAAAAAGAAGCTTGAGAAAATGGAGCCAAGAATGTGTAACCATGAAAGACACATGGTCAAATGAGTTTTTTTCTTGAATAAAGTTTGAACATGTGGCAACAAAATGGTCTTTAATAACCTTGACTGTTGAGAAAATCCCATGATTAAAGTTTCTCATGCTAGAACGGTCTAATGTTGTAATATCGCCATAACGGAGGGGAAAATTTCTAATAACAAATATTCCCCTCTACTTTATCAAATAAGGAGACTAATCGTTTGGGAGAAATTTCTTAGCAAACCACCAAAGTATTGCCCTATAGCTTCGAGAAAAAGAACCTTTCCAGTAGCAAAGGTACATTATGAAATCCGTCCTCTGTAGCTATTGTTGAATCGATGCTCAATTTTCAAATTAAGATTACCAATAAGCATCCACTTATCATCAAAACTTATTCCCAATAAACAATCATCAATCTTTACCAAAACCTTGTCATCTATGAATGGATTTAATAAAATTCTGGACTGGAAATAATATTCTGAGGTGATTTGCACCTCTTTCCTGACCAAGCATCCTAGAAACCGCCCATAGGGAATTGAGATTCATATCCACTATTTCCTTCTCTTTCCTTCCCTAAAAGGAAGAAATTACAGGGGGCACTGCTTTCAAAAAGTCCAGACTTTGAATGTGGCATGGATTCTGTTTAGTCGCATTTGCTTGACTTCTGGAGGATAACTTGCTTTTCACCGATTCTTCCTGTAACGTTGCTGCTTTCTTAGATTGATGAGAAAATTCAGACACTAAAAACTTCCATCTCCAAGAGTTTTAAGATAAAATCTCTTACCATTTTCCAAAATACAAGCCATCCTTTCTTGTCAAAACCAGTAGGAATATGTACAAGCTTTCTTCCCCTCGAGGAAGGCTAAACAGTACATTCAAAGTGACAACCATTGAATGAACAAAATCTAGACAGCCAGATGGTCCCAAAAAATGAGTAAGCTGGCATAAGAGGAAGGTTGAAAGGATAATCTTCTTGTTTGTTCACATTTTCCATGAAAAACTCAACATTTTCACACCAATGTGGAAATCAATATTACGTTTGCAATAACTCATTATTGCCATTGAACCAAAAAATGCAAATCAATCGACTTTGAATAATGAAATCTTGATAGGAAAAGTCCTTGAGAATATCAGACTAGGAGAGCTGACGGGTGGAAGGTTGAACTGAGAAAATGCAGGCAACAGTAAGAGGGTAGGCGTGGTTGTGGTCAACGGTGAGGTGGTATGGGGCGGAGGAGGAAGAGGGGTTGCGATAAAAGAGAAGAAGAATAGGAAGTAAAAAAGAAGAAAAATGGACAAATGGACAAAGGCAGTGAATTTTATGAAATCTTCAGGGAGTGGGTGAGGAAGAATGGACAGAAACAACGCCAGAGGCTTGAATTGGGTTAAGAGGGTTGAGGTTGGGGGTCAGGGAGGGGGAGTGATTATGGTTTAGGAAAAGGTGTGGAGGCGGCCTGAATAGGGTTTAAGAAAAGGATCAGAGGCAATGCAAGAACGGATGGGGAAGGTGTGACGGTCGGAGGCAATTCTAGTGCTATGAGGTGTAGCGGTTTTCTTGAGCAAGCTGGATTTATGCCTGTGTAGTCACTTAGGATTTAATATCTTACGAGTTACCTTGACAACCAAATGCAATAAGGTCAAATGATTGTATTGTGATAATATTTGAGGTGCACGAAAGTTGCTCAGACACTCATGGGTATTAGGAGAAAAATCCTTTACATGACAATGCAAGGCTATTCTTGTGGGCTCAAGGATAATTCTCAATCTCATCCTGAATTCGAAAAATTAGAGATTTGGGTGGAGATCAAAAGTAAAATATTCTTGTAGGATCAGGATTTTGGAGGGGCATCATCTTAATTGAGCATGTCATTTGAAGTCATTTTACGTCTTTGAGCTTTTGTGTTGACTGCAATGTTTGTGCTTTGTTCTTTTCCCAATGGGCCTTCTCATTTGTTCCTCCTAACCTCTGAACAGTGTGTCCCTCGTGCTTGGAACTTTGAAAGTTTTCCTACAAAGATTAAATGGAAGTCCTTCATGTTGATAGACAAAAATCATAGAGGAATCGGAGTAAGAATTGTTGAGTTCAATAAAGTTAACATTTACATCATCTCCATCCAGCTACTTTTCTCTACTCTCAACCAAGAATTGTTCAAGAAGCTAAAAAACATTTTTTTTTTCTAGGATAGCAAGCGAGTAACTTTTGTCAAGTTGTCAAGCATGAAAACTGCATAGTCTTGTTATCTCTGTTTAAGAGAATAATATTGATTTGCCTTCTTTCTACAAGCTGCTTGTACCATGACTAGCTCAAAATTAGGGGTTGATTGTCGTTTAGAGGCGAATTTACAATAATTGTCTTAAAATTAAAGAATCTTTGACAAAGTTCCTTAGCTTCCTAGTACACCATTAACCCTTCACCCTTACAAGGCCATTTTAAGATATGAAAATAGAGACCAGCTTGCATGTTCGCAAAAAGGTTGGAGATCGAGTTGATGTATTTGATCTTCTTTCTGAATTTTGAAATGTGAGCAAACACTTTTAACCAGTTGAGATGCCTCCTTATTGAAATTGGATAACAGTTAGGAAAATCCATCTTTTTCTGTGGAACTTGGAGATTTCCAACATTATTCCATCCTCTATATGCAGCAGACATACCATCTTGGAGATATGTATGTGAGGTCAGGTGCTAGAACTTCAATTGAAAATTCTCAATAGGAGTCCAATCTGTTTGCTTGCAAGGGTTCGTGGATACCTGTCGATCATAAACATGGAATGAGGCCTTAGCAAGTGGGAAGGCAAGTAGGAAATCTTGAATGCTTGGCCATGCAATTGCCTTGTTTCTGCCTTTGGATTATAACCACCATTTCATTCACTTCATTTCAAACTTTCTGGGTAAGATGGGGCTGCGGGCACTGGAGGTTTATTCTTTTCCTGGAGCATCTCTTTGTGAGAGGTTGATTGGTTCCAATTCTGTCGGTGTGCTGCTCCTGGATAATCTAAAATAAGAGAGAAGAAAGAGAACCAACTTTGATTATTGTCTTCTGATGAGATGAGTACGCCAGCCTCCATTATGTAATAGTTTGCTGATCTCTGCAAAAAAAAGAAAAAAAAACCCATATTTGTTTACTAATTTTTCCAGCCAAGGGATGTAATCATATCAACAGATTTCACAGAAAAATTCTTTGTGAGAGCAGGGGTCTTTTGTAAGGGTGCTGAAAGATGAAGCAAGCCATTGGAAGGAGTTCCATGTAAGGGCAAGGGAATGGGAGGAGTTTCTGACTCGCTCAGTGATTTTTGCTCTGCTTTCTCATGAGAGTTCAAAAGCAATGGTGAAGGATTTACAATCAATAGAAACGGGTGGAGTAGTTCCAAGGCGTTTGTAAAGTGGCGACAGCCAATCACTGGAAATGGTGGTCAAAAGTTGAGGCAATGTAAAGGTGGTTAAGCATGGGAGAAGGGAGAGGAAAGAGCATAGCGATATTTGGTTTGAGTGCGTGGACAACTTTTGAATGATAATTTATCACTATATTCATTGATATACTTGATTGAAATTCAGATATTGATGTTGAAATCAATATTTAAACTGTTAGTTTGGACGGATACAATTAATGATATAGCTATCTTATTAGTTTTAATGGCCTCCAACTTCAGTCAATTGAAATTTTTGTACATTCAATGTGAGAGTGCAGAGTTGTGTGGATATACTAGCTTCATCTCTGTTAATGCATCTATATGGAATTTATTTCAAATTTATATGGTTATAAAACGAGTGAAATGCATTTGTTTTTATGTAGGTACTTGTCTCTTGGTAATCTAAGGGATGCTAATCGTTTAATTGATGAGTTAAAGAAGCACGAAGAACGTGACGAACTTGAGTTCCCTGATTCAGAATTGATTGAGTTTATCATATATCTATTGCTGACGTAAGTCCATTTACTTCGTTTTGAATAAACTAGCCAACAATATATCTACTTCAGCAGATGTAAAGCATCGAGTGTGAACCATGATGGTAATAAAATCAATTTAGTGAGAAAAGATTAGTTCTTTCTTTGTTTCTTTCTTTTTTTGGTCATTGTCTTAGAACCGTCAAGTAGTGTTGTTACATTTAGTCTTGCTTGCTGGTTAAATTTTTAGTGTGACTTCTTCTGGATTCTTTCTATGAGGGGTTATGCTTTATGAGCGAACTTAAAATATGGCTTTGCAGGTTGCAAAGAGATGCTTTGCCTCTTTTCAATATGCTGAGGGCGAATTACAAGCCAAGTATTGAGAGAGAACCTGCCCTAAATGAGGTGCAACTCCTGCATTTGTTTGAGATGAAGTTGTGGAAAGTTAGTTGGACTTAAATAATCTGAGTCTAACTTTAGCATTTTGCTTCAGTTTCTTGATGAAATTGCAGAGAAGTTCTATGGAGTACGGCGCAGAAATCCCTTGCAAGGGATCTTCGGAGATTTCTTGAAGGTGATTTTTAGTGCCTCATAAACTTTGTTCCACTAGATGCTTGACTTTGGTATATTGACACATTTAATTTATCTACATCAAAATTGAACTATAGTGAGATTTGAACCTTAAAGTGTCTGTATCAATGAAAAAATTATTTGTTTTATTTACGAAAAGGAAAAGAATCTGACCATATAGATTGTGCAGATGATGGGCTGATTGATGAACGGCGGATAGTGAGGTGGTACCAGTCAGCTTCCTGCTACTGTTGTTGACTTGGGCAGTTTATTGGAGAAGCACATGTTTTGGACTTGTATCTAAGTACACTTATTGCTGCGTAAGTGACCTTTTTTTTCCCTTAAACATTACAGATATATCTCTCTCGTGGAGCAGGTAATTTGGTTTGGCTGGATTTTGGGAGTAATTTCTTACGGCTTGAGTTTATTTCTAGAAACAACGTTTTGGATTATATTCATATTATATACTAATAAACGTGAGAATTTTGGTCATATTTATATATTTTCAGTGTACTCACGTGTTCGTAATTATAATTGGGTCAAAAGTTCATTTTATCCTTAAAGTCCCTCTGGATCGAGTGAGTGGGATTCTATTGTTCAAGTCTCAAAATCAACGCATAAGGGAACTTATTTACTTTCTCTATATCGAAAAGATTAAATTTGAAACCATGTTTCCATCTCCCAATTTGGTAAAGTTTCCGAAATAGTACGCATATTAAATTGGCTACAAAAATCATTCTCACCCATGCAAATCAAAGAACAAACTCTTGTAAGTAAGAGTTCATAACTCACTCAAGCTGAAGATCGAGTTACATATGATACAAATTCATTGTATATGATACTCTTACTCACATTTTTCACATTTTTCATATGAACAATTTGCATCAAACCATTTGTAACAATTACAAAGTTGGTTGTATCAATGGTGTTATCAGAATAAGGCAGCAAACCTTATCTATAAACAAACACTTTAGGTTATTACTTAAATATGATCCTCCTCTATGCCAACCACGTATATATGATTACACTAATAACCTAACAATTTTCTAACAAGGGATAATATTAAATCGTAAATAAAATTCTATTGCCTGAACTACTCAACCTGATTAAAGAATCAGAGAGGAATATACTTCCTATTAAATCAATACAGAATATACTTCCTATTAAATCAATACTCCTTTACGAGATGGAATAGTAAGAAGAATCAACCTTTTCCTGTGCTTTGCTTCTTTCTTTCTTTACTTACCTATTTAGCTTATTCATTCGAGTTCATGTTCATTCCTTTTCCTATTCCATTGCCTGTCCCTGATGTGGGCGGATTGAACTGTGAGCAAAATCATTATTAAAAAAAAAATTAAATAAACAATTAGGAGGCCTTAGACATAAACTCCAACCACCCTCACAAGCAGAAACTCACTCTGGATTAAGAAGTCAATATGATCCTCCAATAAAATATTAATTAATGAATTTATAAATAGAAATTAAATATTTCGTGAATCCAATCTTATACAAATTCATTGTATAAGATGTACACACTAAGATGTTTCCATGTAAATGATTTGGACTAAATCATTTGTAACAATTACAAAATGGGTCGTATTAATACTATTACATGGATAATGCACCAAACTTTATCTATATATCCTAAACCCTTTAGGTTATTACTTGAACAAAATTCTTCTGTATGTCAACCATGTACCCTTCAAAATTATACTAATAACCTTAGATTTTTCATATCATAGATAATATTAAATTGTAAATAAAATAATCAAAATTTTATTAAAAATTAAATTATCAATTTGAAGCTTTTGACCATAAATCCCAACAATTTTGAATGCATGGAATAATATCAGAGGAATTAGATCGCATTACGTGCGCCTAGGTAGTGAACAACTTACGAAACTTAGGAACATCTGAATACAAAGTAAGTGAACTTACTATTGGAACACTTACGTATTAGGTTGGATGGAATTATCATAACACATAACTAGTGGCCATATCATTAATTTGTCATGATATTTGTTTGAATTATGTATAACACATAACTAGTGGCCATATCATTAATTTGTCATGATATTTGTTTGAATTATGTGATGCATGTACCTCCATATTTGCTTGATTATGATTAATAGTTGATACTGACTACATATAAGTTGTTCCAGACACATGATATAACATGTTAAATAAGCATGAGGGAAATAATAATATCCATGTAGTTTCTTAAGAAATTGAAGTCGTGATGATTATGGAAATATTAATGTGCATTATCTCATTGAACCAAGACATTAAATGCGAGACTTAATACATGTTGTATGCCTATATGATCATGTCCCTAAAATTATTCACGTTTCTTTATTTTTCATCGATTTTTGATAGCCGTGAGTATGCACTAGCTCATAATCAAGCCTAGAGGGTACGTTAATCCCACTTAATAAGTGCATGTACATGTATGTGATCTACGTGTAAAAAAATACTATACATTCGACCCTATCATAAAAGAAAGTAAAACTCAAAAAATACTTATAAAACCCAAGTATGTGATAGCTCATTAGTCATCCATTCATTAACACTTTTCAAGTAAATGCAAGGGACAAATGCACGATTGATAGCTTCTGCTATGAAGGCCATGGAATGAATACTTTAAGAAGTTTGTTTGTAGTTACTTTGACCCAATTTATAAACTTTGGGCTTCCACGTACAAAGTGAGCTATAATACTTGATTCTTTTTCGAAGTCTTGGAGCTAAAGATGCATTGTGGGTTGACCTATAGTGCGACATGTTAGATACATTGGGTCATATGGTTGGTATTTCCCCATTCTCTTTCCCAATCGAGGTATCCTCTCTTTCACTCAAGAGGGATTGATTTGATTATAAAACATTTGGAGCTTGAAGTGGAATTAGGGTACACTTTTGGGAGTGTTAAAAACTAATTTTTGATGTTAGTTTTCGGCTTTTATAATGAGTTTAAAATGTCATGACATTCATATTGTAACGGTCATATGTTTAAGAGGAAAAGTTGGGTGATTACAATACCTAAAATCCGAGTATAACTCAATTGATTGATACATATATTTCGATAAAAAAGATATATGCTTAAATTGGGAGTGCCATTTGAGAATTGCACTCGATTAAAACAAAGAAGGAAGAGAATAATTGTTGGTAATAACGTTACAGATTCAAAAACACTGAACTAAAAACAAAAATTCCTAAAATATTGTCATTCCTTATAAAAAATTCCTAACTCTCCAGGGCCCATGAAGGAGTTAGTGAGTTCTAAATCGTCGTGATTGCTAGTTCTTGAGATGGCAGAGATGAAGTGGACGGTGCAGATTCATTATGGTGGATGTTCATCGCCTGAAGGGCAGGAGGGCTGATGACTGTCATTTGCATGGCAACGTGATCAGAAAGATGGTTCCTCATTTCTCTATGCTCTTGACATAGCGCACACCAATGCATGCAGCAATGCACCAGACATGGATCGCATGGAGAGTTCTAAGAAGGTACACCAAATATTAGGGCTTACTAAAAACCTAACCATAATTTTGATAAATAACATCAAAATACCAACCCAAATAAATAATTTCAATCAATAGGTAGGTTCATTTTTAGAAGTGTCTTCTTTTGGGGCTCAGTAAGAACCGATGTGGGATCTCACAATCCACCCCGATTCGAGGCTCAGTGAGAACCGATGTGGGATCTCACAATCCACCCTAATTCATTTTTAGAAGTGTAACCTATCCTTATTCCAATATGGAATGAACTTATAATCATGGAATGGACTCGAACATGATCATCTGATTATAATTCATTTGTAGAAGTGTAACCAGGCCTATTCCAGTCTGACCTAGTATGGAATGAACTTATAATCATAGGTCCGCCTTGATATGGAATGAACTTATAATCATGGAATCAACTCGATCATAAGATCATAAGTTCAAAACCTAACCCTAACTCGTTCCCATTTTGGGCGGAACAGAAGCGTTCTCTTTCAACCTAACCCTAGCTCGTTCCCATTTTGGGGGAACAGAAGCTCTTTCCCATTCTAGGGGGAGCAGAAGCTCTTTCCCATTCAACCTAACCCTAGCTCCCTCTTTCAACCTAACCCTAGCTCTTTCCCATTTTAGGCTCTTTGGGGAGAGCAATAATCGCAATAATCGATGGTTCTCTTTCAACCTAACCCTAGCTCATTCCCATTTTAGGCTCTTTGGGGAGAGCAATAATCGCAATAATCGATGGTTCTCTTTCAACCTAACCCTAGCTCATTCCCATTTTAGGCTCTTTCGAGGGATCTCACAATCCACCCCTTCTCTTTCAACCTAACCTTAGCTCATTCCCATTTTAGGCTCTTTCAGGGGAGAGCAATAATCGAGGTGGGATCTCACAATCCATCCCTCTTCAAGGCCCACCTTCTCTTTCAACCTAACCCTAGCTCATTCCCATTCTAGGCTCTTTCAGGGGAGAGCAATAATCGATGTGGGATCTCACAATCCACCCCTCTTCAAGGCCCAGTGTCCTCGTCCAATTGATGCGGGACCCCAGTCCATGTGTCTAGCTCTAATACAATTTGTAACAGCCCAAGTCCATTGTTAGCTAATATTGTCTCTTTGGGTTTTCCTCTTCGGGCTTCCCCTCAAGATTTATAAAACGGTTAGCCAATATTGTCTCTTTGGGTTTTCCTCTTCGGGCTTCCCCTCAAGATTTATAAAACGGTTAGCCAATATTGTCCCTTTGGGTTTTCCTCTTCGGGCTTCCCCTCAAGATTTATAAAACGCGTGGAGAAGTTTCCACACACTCGTAAGGAATGTTTCGTTCTCCTCCCTAACTGATGTGGGATCTTATCGTTATTAGATACAATTGTTTTATTACAATAGATCGAGAAAGAATAATGAGAGAAATAAAAGGTTGTGTGTGTGACCTTAAGATGATATTTCTTCTGCAAGGACTGGCGAAACAAACCAGTATAGATACCACACATCCACCAAGCAAACAAGAGGCTTTCAGATATCAAAAAAGAAGTTTGGGGATCAATGCCATGTATAAGTGCCGTTGCCGCCGCCACTGCCATTCCTCCTTCCACACACATTGCATGGCAAACACATGCATTTTGCCACGGTATCTCTTCTTTCAGTGTCTCTACATTTTCCCCAAACAACACACATGGGCACAACATCCCTCTCCAGCCTGCACCAAATCAAAACCAATCATGACTCTACGGTCATGATATTGCCACTCTAAACCTAAACTCCAAATGGTAGCCAACGTGAGACTACCTCTCAACAATTTTAATAAAATAGTAGCTAAGAGTCTTACAACTCTGGGTATCTTGAAGACAACCACAAATGCCAGTGGTCCAATCTTCATCGGCTGGTGGCTGATAGCTTTCCGGTAGCGGCTGCCCACACTCCTCACATCTATGAACAATCAACTGTTTGTTGCAAGTCATTGTATATCAATATTCAACACACAACATCAACTGTTGATATATAGTAGAAGAAAACAAAGAAAAGGTGACCTGAGGCACTTGAATAGGCTGATTCAGCTCTCCAGGGGTGATATCCTCCAATGGCGCCTGATCTTTTGTCAATCTCACATACCTTGATTGCATATTACCGTCACCCATCTTTCTCCAAAATCAAAACAAACACTGTGCCAAATCAAAATCTTCAACCAATTTTTGTAACCCTATTATTATTTTGTTAATATTTTCATCCTATGAGGATAATGTGTGGATTAACACATCAAAATTGGCGTAGAGAACCCCTTTTGTGGAGGTGTATAAGTCATTGGTGTTGTGAAGTATAAGAAACTCCCAGGGTTTTGTTGGAAGTACAGAAGATTTTAGGGTTTTTATTACAATTTTGTAGAGAAAAGGGCGAGTTTTAAGAGCTAAGAATTGTTTAATGGGGATGGAAACTAATGCTTTCTTAAATCAAAGGCATGAACACCATGCTAAATATAGACTCTGGAATAAGAGAAATTTTGGAACATTAAACCATTGTTCCCTAATTTTAGATATTGACTATGCTAAGGGATTTGATGATTGGCCATGAGAGGCTTTCGGAATTCCAAAAAAAGCTTTGGGAAAATTTTTGAGAGGTTGAAGAAGGGAGCCAAGGGACAGGATAGGACTACACAAATGTAACAAATGCTGAGTAATTTGTAAGGTAAAAATATACACCAAATTTAAAAAGGATTATATTGGTTCAAGGGTATGATTTTGGATGCCCGTGTCCAAGTGTTGCATGTCATAGTCAAGTTGGGTCTGTAATGTCGTCAATAGAGATGCATGTCATAGTCAAGTTGGGTCTGTAATGCTGTCAATAGAGAAGTGAGTTGGCTGGTCTCCAATAGTATCTTGTATAGGTGGTTTTGCGACGGGTTGACTTTCAACAGGACTGCATTTCTGTCGAACATTTTGAGAAACGAACCTACTAACTCCGCTCTACTGTCTTCTTCTGTCATTTAACCAAGATTGATAATATTAACTACATTAGTAGATGTTGATCGTTGTTATTGGATTGGAATATGATGGATCTTTTAAATTGGATTAGTACGAATGATCTGTCACCAAACTTTTCCTTAAACTCCGATCATATGGTTGCTCACTCTGTTATTCAGGTACTACATATTAGTCTCCACTTGATCTTCTTTTTTTTCTTGGGGAGGTTTGTCATAGCCTACTCTTCCATGAATGTTAACAGGTTGAGCATCTTCTTGGACAACATTAGTGTAAGCTCTTGGTCATGTGTGAATGTGATGTTTGCCTCTTCATGCACTTCTTGTTCCTGCACTCCGCCACATAGTTTAGTATTTTTACAAGAGTAACAGTTGATCATACTCTTGTCCTTTTTGCAGGTTGACATCATAATGGGTTTATGAGATATTGTGACGACCTCTTCTATCGCTAGGTATGAAGCCACAACCAAAGCAATGCCCACGACCTTTGCTTTTCATGTTGTAGCGACTACATCCCTTTCCACTATTCATCGTCATTGCATTGCCCCTAATGACCTTGATTTTTTAAGTAATTAGGAGACTACCATGTGTCAAGATGAACTCTAAGTAAATCCCTGATTTTTAAGCCATGAGGAGTTACCTCATATAAACTTTAGGTTAGTCCTTAGTTTTTAAGCAATTGGAGGCTATCCTAACTCAAGATGAGCTCAAAGATAGCGCTGGATTTCTAAGCCATTATGATTCTACCTCATGTTAAGCTTTAGGATGGTCCTTGGTTTTAAAGCAATTAGGAGACTACACTAACCTAAGTGGAGCTCAAAGTTAGCAATTGATTTTTAAGCAATCATGTTGTTATCTCATGATAAGCTTTAAGCTAGTTCGAAATTTTTAAGTAATTAGGATACGTCCCTAAATTAAGATGAATTCCAGGTGAGCCCTTAATTTTTAAGTAATCAAGTCATCTCAAGAACATGTGCAAAGTAAGCTTAGGACACACCTAACCCTAAAGTACCCTAGCCTAAGAATGCCAAGATATAAAGAATGCTAAGAACAAATAACCAAGGTTATAAGACTAAGAAACCAAAGAAATCCATAAACCTCCCATAGTACAATATGTTCATGACTCAGACTGCATCACTTGCAATGTAAGAAACCTTATATGTTAGCTTTAGACTATGCCACTTCGAAAGTATGAAACATTGGACGTAGGTATTCAGACTATGGCGCTTGGAATGTATGAAGCCTTGGGCATACCGCTTAGAATGTAAGAAGTCTTGGTTGTACGTTTCAAACTGTATAGTAGAGAACACATGAAGTCTTTGACGTAAGTTAAGACTATGTCGTGTGAAACACACGAAGCCTTTGGCATAGGTTGTCAGGTTTATGTTTAATATCATAAATCTTAGGGAGAGTGTCTTAGGAACAAAACGAGAAACAAGAACAAGAATTAAGGGCAAGAACCAAGAACAATAACTAAGAACCAATAATAAAGATTAGGACATGAATCAAGATCCAAGTTCTCAAAACTTAAAACCTTGGAACTAAGCCCTTAGGCTCCCAAGATTAAGAATTTAGAACCCAAGACCAAGATCTTTGGGGAAAGATCGTGACAAGAACCCATAACTCAAGAACAGAACCTAAGGGCCTAAGCTTTCAAGTAAAAAAGAAGAACATGACAAGAAAGAGTGTGGTACCTTAGCACACTTAAGAACACGATTAAGAGACTATAAGTAGGCTACTCAGTGACTCTTTGTAGTCACTCAGATTCTCTTATATTTTTTAGGTGACAAAGAGTTAGTTGAAGATAGACACGGTAGAGCAGGTGTCATACAAAGTCATACCGTTTTCAACTGTTTCAATATTTTAATTATTTTGTTTACCATGTCCCATGTATTCAAACTTTAATTTGAATTTAGAATGTAGTTATGTTTTTGTTTTAAAACGTGAAAAATTTGATTCACGAAAAGATATGAATCCAACCCTTACGTCTTCCTTGCAACACAATTTCGAGGTTCCATGAAGAAATGGAGGGGAGAAAGTCATGGTAGAGAGTTGGAGAAACCGAGTATTAGGGCAAGGAACACACGTCCGTGAACTTCTTCCCCTATTTTGGGGAAGAAGAAGATGACGTGACTTATTCAATTGAACCGACTGGCAACACAAACCTAATTTAACCGTGGTTTTTTTTAAAATTAAACCCAATCAAACCGGTTCCAAAGAAACTAATGATATCAAAATAATATAGTTTATTTATAAAAAAAAAATAACTGAACTTTAGATAATTTATTGCATTGCTTCGTTAGAAATAAAAATCTTAAATTATGCAAATATACATATATAATTATTAAGCATGTGTGTGTCACGTGAAATGGAAAAAAAAAAAAAAAAAACCATTTTTTGCTTCAAGCGGAGAGATAAATGGACCAATGAAATAACTCCCGAACTGCTATACGTTGACTAGGTGTACAAACAGCGCGTGGATACCACGTGGCATTACCTTAAAGCTTGGTTTTCCTGTAACGTGTTCCTTCTGCCACCACATGTCATTTGGATATTTTAGGCAATATTGATTTCCACGTGTTTGACACGTGTACCTCACATTATAATATAATCTATTTTTTTTCCTTGTAATAAATATCTTTTCCTAGTCACCCACACAAATACTTAAAACTATTTAGATCTGAAACAATAACGGTACACACAAAATATCTTCTCATTCGAAGAGTTTAAATATGAAATTAAAACCCCATAAACTTCACCATAATATACCTATTATATAATACATATAAATACTTTCATATATTTTATTATTTTTAGTTCAATAACAAAAGCATATGAAAAATTGATATTAATTTCTCTCATTTATATAGAAGATAGAAGATAAGAATGTCAGGTTATCCAAACATAGAGGAAAACTTTTGAGGGGACTTTTAGTAGTCTTAAATGTGTCATATGTTCACTAGCCCTGGTTGGAGGCTAACGATTATCTCCATAATTAATACTCGTCTTTTTCAACATGTTTTATTCCATAGTGGCAAAATATATATATTTTTTTTTTTTGATCTAAAACACACTCCACTCCATTTCAAGTCCCATTAATATTTTCTCCAAACATTATTATTATTATTATTATTATTATTATTTATTATTATTTATTATTATTATTTATTATTAGGATTATTAGAATTCCAATTTCAAGCATTGAAACCGACCACCTTCTCTCTCTCCCTCTAATTTTCTCCACAACCGAAACACAACGCACAAAATGAGTCGGTGTGTTCCTAATTGGGACCTCTCCGCCTCCGCCGCTCCTCCCCCCTTCCACGCCTCCTCCGCCCCACACGACGTCGTTCCCACGTCGCTCTCTTTTTCTCCCTCTATTATTTTTTAATGATTTTTATTTTTATTTTTTTTTGGATTTTGGGTTTTTTTTTTTTTTTTTTT
>NW_019268546.1:1490264-1548209 GCF_002738365.1 Cucurbita moschata | reverse complement strand
GATTTTTGGTTTTTTTTTTTTTTTTTTATTTTTATTTTTTATTTTTTATATATATTTTTTTTGTAGGTTTGAGTATGAAGTAGCGGAGCTGACATGGGAAAATGGGCAATTGGCCATGCATGGGTTGGGGTTGCCGAGGGTAACCGGGAAGATTCAGTACGGCGGCGGAGGAGGAGGAGGAGGTGGTGGTGGTGGTGGTTCTAAGAATACGTGGGATAATAAACCGGCACGTGCGAGTGGCACGCTTGAGTCATTAGTGAACCAAGGAACTTGCCATGGTGAGATTATTGGTTTTAACGGCCGTTGTGGTGACGACGGCACCGATACAGTGCCGTGGTTTTCCGACCACCACCGACAGACACCTCAAACGCCGGCGGCTATGGACGCGATGGTGCCGTGTGAAGCCGGGAAGGCGCCGGCGGAGTCGAGTGATATGCGCGTGGCGACGCGTGTGGAGAACGAGAAAGGTAGGATGATTCACGGGAAAGGAGGGAGAGTGATGGCGCGTATGGTCCACTTGAGCACGGAATGGAGCGGGTGTCGGAATCAGATGAAGGTGAGTGGAAACGCCGCCAAGTTCGGCGGGGAAAGTGGTAAGAAAGTTACGTCGGACACTCGCGATAGAGATTTTTCCGTCGTTAGGGGAGGCGGCGGAGGGTTGACCGTCACTACCGCCACGTCACAAGAATCGATGGATAATACGAGATCCGGCAAAATATGCATTAAAACCACCACCGCCGCCGCCGCCATTGACGACCGTGACTCCGTCTGCCATAGCACACATCAGGCAATATTTATTCTTTTTCGTAACAAATTAAAATTTAAAAATGGAAATTATGTTGTTTTTAATATTAATTTGGTGTTAGGAATCATGACTCTCCACAGTCGTATGATACTGTCTACTTAAGTATAAGTGCTAGTGCCTTTTCCTTGCACTTCCTAAAAGGCCTCATTGGCCTCATATCAATGGAGATAGTACTATTCACTTCTAAATACATGATGATTTTCTAAATAAGCCAACGTGAGATTCACTCCCAATAATTCTCAACATTTGGCACAATTGTGTTCAGGTGGAAGAAGAAGACAGACATAAAGAGAATCCAAAATCATCGGTTTCTACTAAAAGAAGTCGAGCTGCTGCAATCCATAATCAATCCGAACGGGTATTTTTTATTTTTTTATTTCTTTTAATGGTAAATCTTTTTATTTATTTTACTTCAATTTTGTAGAAAAGGAGAGATAAGATTAACCAAAGGATGAAGACACTGCAAAAGCTGGTTCCAAATTCCAATAAGGTACACTTTTACGGTAATTGACAATATCATATCATTATGGGGAGTCGTAATTTCTAACATGTTATTAAAGTCATGCCCTTAACTTAACTGTATCAATAAAATCTTCAAATTTCGAACAAATTGTGTACTTTGTTTTTTGTTCGAGTACTCCAAAGAATGAGTCGAGCTTCCATTAAGGAGAGGGTCTATAGTAGACTGAGAAGCCCAAAACAAAACCATAAAAGCTTATGCTTAAAATGAGCAATATCGTATCATTGTGAAGATGTGTTATTCCTAACACGACCATATTGTTTGACGAACATGACTCCACAATGGTACAATATTGCTCATTTTAAGCATAAGCTCTTATGACTTTACTTTAGGTTTCCCCAAAATGCCTCATCCCAATAGAGGGGGTATTTTTTTTTTTGTTTTTTATTTATAAACTCATGATTATTTCATAAATTAGACGATATTGGACTTTCATCATCCAACACATATTACTTAATTATTATTAGACGGACAAAGCGTCGATGCTGGACGAAGTGATCGAATATTTGAAGCAATTACAAGCTCAAGTACAGATGATGAGCAGAATGAATATGCCGATGATGGTGCCGATGGCACTGCATCAGCAGCTCCCATTGGCATCGTTAATGAATATGCCAATGATGGGGATGGCGGGTATGGGAATGGGTCTAGGAATGGATCATTTGAACATGATTGCCAATCGCCCCGCCCTCGCCGCTGGGATGTCTCCGCTCCTTCACCCCACTGCCTTCATGGCCACCGCTGCATGGGACGGAGGCACCGCCGATCACATCCAACCTCTTCCGACCGACCCCCTATCCACATTCCTTGCATGTCAATCACAGGTCAATATTGAATTTAATATGATTCATTACTATTAATGCATCATTTAATACACTTTTCGTGTGTGTTTTCTTTGCAGCCGATGGCAATGGAAGCATATAACAGAATTGCTATGATGTTTCAACAACACCCCTCCATGGCGGGCGGCTCCAAGAATTAATTCATTCATCTTCTAATTATCTTTAAAGAAAAAAAAAAAGGTGGTGAGTGATTAATCAATGTTATCAGAAAAAAACAGAAAAAGGGTAAATGTAAAAGTAGAAAATGAATATTACCGTTGAGTTTAGAGTTTATTTTGTAGATATTGAATTGCTTTTTTGTAACTATCATTTTTAAATAAAAAATTAGACTGTATGTGAGATCCTACACCGAAGAGAGAACAAAGCATCCTTAAATTGAAAACTTCTTTCTAATGAACGTGTTTTAAAGTTTAAAGACAATAATATCGGCTAGCGGTAGATTTAGTCATTTTGTTCTAAGGTCAACTCATTCATGTCAATAGAGGTAACGGTGGCAATCTTGACACGACGGACTGAGTAAAAAGGGAAGGAAAGCTGCGGAACCAATTATAAAACTTTTCATCCACTTACCTTTCTTATTAATAATTTTGTTTTTGACTTTCTGTTTTTAGACATTAAGATTCTATTCTAAACTAATAATCGAAGAAGAGAATTGAAAAGGTATAAATAATAATAATAATAATTGTTATAAATAGGAAGAAGAAAACAATGTGTGTCAGCTCCTCAACAGTGTTGTGTGTGGCAAAAGAACAAACATGTAACGTGGATGTGTTTGCCATACAAAACAATGAGGCTTTAAATGATTGGATGTGTACATCTCAACTTTAGCTTTCACCACAAAATCCTCCTTTTTTTTTTCTTCACCCCCGCTCTCCCTCTCACTGTCGCACGAATAATTGGATTGTTGAGAGTTATTGGAAGCGAGTTCTACGTTAATTAATTCAGTAGAAGATTATAGATTTATAAATGAGGAATACTATCTCCATTAGTATGAGGTCTTTTGGGGAAGCCCAAAGCAAAGGCATGAGAGCTCATGCTCAAAGTGGACAATATCATATCATTGTGAAGAGTCGTGTTCATCTAACATGGTATCAAAGTCATGCCCTATACTTATCCATGACAAGAGAATCCTCAAATATCGAACAAAGATTGTGAGCCTTGAAGGCGTGTCAAAAAGTGACTTAAGTGTCGAACAAAGAGTGTACTTTGTTCGGGGACTCCAGAGAAAGGAATCGAGCCTCGATTAAGAGGAGGCTGTTCGAGAGCTTCATAAGTCTCTGAGGAGGCTTATAGTGTACTATGTTCGAAGAGAGGATTGTTGGGAGTGAGTAAGCCATTTTATATCCATGAGGCAGCTGAAGTTGGTTTGGCAGGTTGTGGGGCGTGAGGCACGCTTCTTCAGAGCATTTCTCGAGAATTTCGACGATTGAATTATTTTTTTTTAATTTTTGGCCCACATTATATAATAAAATTTGAACTTGAAGCAAATGTTTATTTTATGATACAACCACTATATATATATATATTTTACCATTAGGAGACAAAGAAAGTGGATCTTATTTGAGCACTCAAAGATTGAATAATTGGCCTGAATCCACACAAAAGTGGAAAGGACCAAAACATGTGGTTATTTAAATGTCCAAGTGTTTACTTCCCAATCCAATCATTCACACAAAACTCCATTGCTTTTATCTTCAATGTCTAAATCAATACAATCATAGGTTCCATACACAGCTGGTTTTTGTACCACTACTCAACAACCCAACAAGCTTTCTTTTCACTCCCACCAAATCACCATTGCAGCCACTCACTTACCATTTCTTTACATGTTCGCTCTATCTATTCTATTATCACTTCTAACTTTTTCTTCCCTTTTTGACATATTTCATTTATGATAGTTGAGAATCAAATTCATCTTTTCTTCTCTTCGGATGGAAAAGAGTTGAGTTGAGTGAAGGAAGATGATTTTTTAAAAGCTTAAGATGATATGAGGTGTGTACGTGTATGTCGCGACTTGTTCAAGACTCAAAAACATGAAAAGACACGGTAAAAAAGACGGTAAAGTTTTTCACATTTCAAATAAACATGGATATATTTTATTTACAAATTTAAAGTGATGTTTGAATACATTGGGCGTGGTAAATGAAACAACTTGTAATATTAAAATAGTTAAAAAAAATATATAATATGGCTATATATGATCGCTCAATGATCATAGTGACCATCAAATCTCGGGATAGTAGGTTGAACGAAGTTTTCAACTTGTCTTTCTACTGCCATTCTTGATGATGCAAGATTGCTCTGATACCAATTGTTGGTGACAGCAGAGAAATTTGGTAGAATTCTTGAGAGAAATATTGTAGAGTTCTTTACCTTGTCGGTACAATAAAGTTGTAATTCACTAGTTATTCCAGATGCTCGCCACATCTGAAAAAAACCAGAGGTTATTTGAGAACTTTGTATTACTATAGAAGAATGCTTAATTGATTTTCTACTCTTCCATCAATGCCAAGATATGTATATTATAGGTAATTTGGGACCTTCTCTAATACCATTCATTATTCTAAAGTCATGCACCTAATTAATTATGAACTAAACAACCGACATGTATCTATTCATTATATGTCCTTATACATGTATCTACAAGTGATCCTTCAACACATGTATTTATTCATACATATATCTACAATTGACCCAACAAACTGATGGATCTCTAGCCATGTTAAAATTGGAGGATTGAAGAATAGTTGAGGAAATTTAGTATATCTCATCTCATTCTATATTGTTTGTATCATGGAATCAGGTTTGAAAGGGCAGCTTCACGATTTAGGACTCAGGTGAGTGCTCCATTTGACTTGTTTTTCTTAGTTACATTCTCTCTTTCAAGGGAATTGATTGAATAGAGAAGTACATCTAGCATTTGGTATGATTTATTGGATGAGTCATGGGAGATCATAATGTTTGCACTTATTGTATATTTATTGCAGGTTTCTAACCTTGCTTCTGAGGCAAAGAAGGTTCATGAACTTGGCCACTTTGGTTACCTAGGAAGATGATGCATGATCAATAAGTGAGTTCCTCATGTGCCCACCTCGATTGTAGAGACCCAAACTAGACTACGTAAAATAATTAGATTGTTTTTCAAATGATTTTAAGGTAATGTATATTTGCGTTTGCGTAGCTCAGTTGGGTCAAATGTAATATTGTCTACCAAGTTTAAGAATATATATTTAGATATTTTACCACGAAAGATATCTATTTTTACTATTTTTACTTGTTTTAGGAATAGAGATATACTTACCAAAATGATTTAAGTATTTTATAAATAAATGATTAGATATGGTAAGAATAAATTGTCTAGATTCTACGGTACATACACTTCACTTAGGTTCTCATTCCAAGAAATCTCAAGTAAAGCAAATTGTAGTCCTATAGTGTATCTTGTAATCTATTCTCGATTGGTGGTAATAAAGACTGCGAAGTGTTTCCTATAAAAAATTGTGTTCAACAATTTGGTATCAGAGTGGAGTCGGTATAGCTTGTCTGATCTTTTGGAATTCTTGATATGCTTTGTGGTTGCTATTATGTTTGATTTTTCACGTCAAAAACGATTTCTTGAGATTACTAGTGTGTGTGAGTTTCTTTGTGTTGATCTATGACTCTACAAGTTTTATTTCAAAAAAAACTCGTTTGGTATAATTGAGTAATAGCCAACACGATGGTTGTTTTCCAAATTGTTGGAGGAAAAAGAAACTTAACGACAACTACAACACATGGGCAACATGCTTAATGTCCTAGTTATAAGGATAGGACTTTTTGGAGTTTGTTGGCAGGAGTGAAACTGTGCCGCCAGAGGAGGATTATAATGGTGTCTGGTACAAATGAAGAATCAAAGCACGCAAAGCAATGTTGTCTTAAAAACCACAATCGAAAAAGAAATGTTAGAACACATTTGGGATGACAAGACACTTAAAGAACCATGAGACACGTTCATGATGTTGTTCTCAAAGAAGAGTGATATGAGGTTACAACTTCTAGAGAAGCTGTTATCAATCTCACAATGCAAAATGATGATTGCTCAATACTTCCATAAGGCCAAGTCGATTTGTTGGGAGACTGCTGAACTAGATCCGAAGTTTGTCATTGAAGAACCTCGAATGAAAAGGATCATTATCCATGGAATGCAACTAGAATATAGAAGTTTTGTTATTGTTGTACAAAGATAGCCCGCTCAACCTTCACTTGTAGAGCTTGAAAATTTGCTAGCTAGCCAGGAAGCCATGACTAAGCAAATGAGAGGCATCACATTAAAGGGTGAAGAAGATGCACTCTACACAAGTGAAAGAAAAGAGATTACAAGATGTACGAAGAAGCATCACAAAATATGGCTTGGTACAAGACAATAGAGGAAAAATTTATAGCTTTGGAGCAAAATCAAACTTGGGAAGTAGTCCCAAGACTAGGCGATGTGAAATCCATCTCTTGTAAGAGGGTTTACAAAATAAAATGTCCCTTGCATGGATCAATCGAGAGATACAAGGCTCAACCTATAGCTTGAGGGTTCTCTCAATAATATGAATTAGGCTATGATGAAACGTTTGGTCCAGTGGCGAATATCAACCAAAGGGATTTGAAAATGGAGTTGTAGTCATTAGTGGATACATGCAAAGTTTGAAGAAGCCTCATTTGGATATGGCTTGACAGATCCTGCGATGTGTCAAAAGTACAATCGACTATGGTCTTTTGTACAAAAGAAGCGGAGAATGCAAGTTAGTTGAATACTGTGATGCAGACTATGCAAGATATCACGCTACTCAAAGATTAAGAACTTGACATATGTTCAAGTTCGGTTCGAGAACAATTTCTGAATGTAGCTAAAGACAACAATCTGTATCATCGTCAACTATAGAAGGGGGGTACGAAGCAACGACTGGAGCAACTTAAGAAAGAACATGGATGAAACTATTATCGAAAATTTGCACCAGAAAGTTGACTATCAATACCACTTCATTTGAGACAATAAATATACAACTCGCCTAGTAGAAAATTCGAAGTTTTATGCTAGAACAAAGCATGTGAAGGTGCATTATCATTTTACTAGAGAGAAAATGTTGAAAGAAGAATATGGATGATCAAGTGGCAAAATTATCGACAAGAGAATTGAATATTGACAAATATGAGGGATTTTCCTGTCAACTCAACATGGTGCAGTGAAGACTAATACTGAAAAGGCGTGTTAAAATATTATCACTGCTATCTGAGTCGATTCCTTACGTAAAGGAAATATATTAGAGATACTGATTATAACTAACAGATGAAAATGCATGGTCAAATTCCTTACAGAAACGTCAGCTTCAAACAAAGCAATGAGATATAGCAGTTTAAACCATGATAATGAATAATGAAGCATCAAGGTATTGCTTTGGTCTCTCAAATAATGAGAGACATCAAAATGAAAACTCACAACAATTACCGTTAGTTACGAAGCTTCCTCCATAAGGTACGAAGTGGTGGCCCGTGTTAAAATATAGCATCATGGGTCCAATAGTAACTAAACCCAATAACTCCGAATAGGAACTAAACCCAATAATTAAATCAGTCCACTATATATTTATTTTTAGGAAAATAATTGAGATATTTTAGAATAAAAATGGCTTAGATATTTTAGTAAAAAAAATTATATATTTTAGGAATGGAGTGTCTAGCCTCTACTATACATACCTATCCACCCTACCTAGGTTTTCATTTCAAAATAAATCCAAAGTATAGTACAGTAGCTTCTACAAAGTGTTACTAAAGAGTGCAAGTGTTTCCCAAAAAGAGTTGTTTTCAACAATTTGGTATCAAAGCAGGGTTAGTGTAGGTTGTCTGATCTTTTGGAATTCTTAGTATCCTCTATGGTTGCAGCTTTGTATGATCTTCCGCATCAGAAATGATTTCTTGAGTTTATAATGAGTGAGTTTCTTTGTGTCATGAGTAGTCCATGACTCGCCAAGTTTTGTGTCGAAAATACTTGTTTGGTATCATTGAGGTATTGCCAACACGATGGATGATTTCCAAATCGTTAAAGGAATCAAGAAACTCAACGAAAACAACTACAACACATGAGCAACATGCATGATGTTATATTTACAAGGATAGGACTTTTTCAAGAGGTTGTTGGAGGGAGTGAAACTATGCCGCCAAAAGAGGATTCTAATGGCCCCTTACACAAATAGAGAATCAAAGTAGGCAAAACAATGTTTGCCTTGAAGATCACAATCAAAGAAGAGATGTTAGAACAAATTTGGGATGACAAGATACCGAAAGAAGCATGAGACACATTTGTGATGTTGTTCTCTAAGAAGAATGATATGAGGCAACAACTTCTGGAGAATGAACTGTTATCAACCTCACAACGTGGCATGACGATTGCTCAGTATTTCCACAAAGTCAAGTTGATTTGGATCATCATTCACATATTGCGACCAGAATACAGAAGATTTGTTATTGCTGTACAAAGATGGCCCGCTCAACCATCAGTTGCATAGGTTGAAAATTTGTTAGCCAGCCAAAAAGCTATAACTAAACAAATGGGAGGAATCACATTAGAGGATGAAGAAGAAGCACTCTACACAAGTGAGAGTCGGAGCAACAATAAGCCGTCTACCAAACGTGGATACAAAAATGGTAACAAAGGAAAAAATCACCAAGGAACTACACAACCAAATAGAGCTTAAAAGAACGACAACAAGAGCTCTCAAGGGAAGAAATTTGAAGGTAATTACTACAATTGCAAAAAGAAAGACTACATGTCCAGAAATTGTTAGAGACTAAGCCTAAACTTTCTAGAGCCTAGAGTAAAGCTATGAACGTAGTAGGTTAAGGATACAATGAGAAACTATAAGTAGTTGCTTACAAAGTATTTTTATACTCAACCCTTTCCCCTTTCTCCTCTTCTTTTGCAAGTGTTCGCACCCTACTGGTTGAGGTGGGAGCGTCAAGAGCTATGTGGTCAAAGAGGGGACCATTTTGGAGCATCAATCCATTTTTATATTTCAGGTCATTGGTATTTGTATCTTGAACTCATTTTTTCATTTGTAATAAATTTGAACGTCATTTTATAATGAAATTTTGTTTTGTATTTGATTGTGTGTATTCTTGGTTTGTCTTTATTATGATTCAAATTTTACTGTATTTTATCTTTTATTTTATTTTACTCTCTTTTATTTTTTTACTGTCTTTATTTTTTTTAGTCACAGTCCGAGTTTCAATAAATAACCAACTGATATATTTAGGCTTCCTATTTTCCACGTGAACACAAGAACTATTGTACCCAAATTTATTTGGGCTACCTATTTGTTTACTTCGGTCAATAATTGTCTTGAATTCTCATAAATTTACCCAAAATATGTTAAAACTTATCAACAATAATTTCATATATCATTAATACTTAACATGTGTTAAGCATAGGTAAGACCAATATAATGAATAGTCTTTTAATGGGTTAATTAGGCTTCACGTGTCAAATAACACATAGGCATTTCCACGTGTTGAAGTAATTAATAAAACAATAATTTATTAATACAACCACATATTTAAATAAAAGTAATTTGTGGAATTAATGAATTAAAAAAGAAAAAACCATGAGAGTTGCTTGTGAGTGAGAAGAAGAAAGAAAGAGAGAGAAAGAGAAAGGAAAGGGATTAAGCAATGAATCATGTGATGAGTGATGAAAGTGGAAAGATAGTTTAGATTGAAAGAAAAGAATATGACAACCAAGTGTTAGATAAACGTTGAGACACTTGAATGTAGCGTTTCAATACCATGGAAGGAAGCACATATTTTAGCGTTGATAACGTGTTAGGGTATTTTCATAGTATCAATATGCTCAGATGTAACATCTTCACGCTATTTTGATATGTGTGTAAGTTTGTACAATTTTAATGTTGACATCATTTTCGTTATGCAAACTATCATCATTTTGTTTATCTTCGAAAGGCTCAATATCTACAAAAGAAACCATTTTATGTGTACTTTTACTTTAGGGTTTAGGGTAAAAAGTTGATTGAGTTATTACTTTAAAAGCTTTTAAAAATGAGTTTGAAAATCATGTTAGAAGTACTTTTAATAATGCAACAATTCATTTTAGTTAGACAAAAAGTATTTTTTTTTTCAAAAGTCCTAAAAGTATATAAAGAAAAACTATGGATAAATAATTAGATGGATTAAGAAAATGAAAATGAATTAAAATACTAAAATAGATTAACACATTGAAAGTTATTGGGCCCCATATAACACAAAAATACATTTATGAATGCATATTTGGAAATTTGAAAGACATAAAATGAATGGCCACAAATCAATAACAACAAAACACTCCATTATTTCTCATTGACTTTGGCCCTTATTTATTATCATTCTTTTTATAATTTTTTTCCCAAATTCTCACTACGTTAGTTGAGGAGGAGAACTAAACCAGACATTTTAATAGACCCTTTTAAAAGTTTGGAAAGAATCTAGAAAAGAAAAACTCAAATAACACACTATAAACCAAACATTCTGGTAGACATGTTTTAAAATTTTGGGAAAAACCCAGAAAAGAAAAGTTCAAATAACACAATATAAACGAAATATTCTAGCCGACCTGTTTTAAAATTTTGGGAAGAACTCAAAAAAGAAAAACTTAAATAAGACAATATATGCGTATATAATATACCGATGACAAAGAGGAAGCAAAACTCATGTGGTCTGCTGCATATAAACCCACGCACACTCAAAAGCAACCTATATTATAAACTATATAGATATATATATATATATATATATTATATATATACGATGTCTATATAATAATATTTAAGATTTGAGAAAATTAAAGGAACCCCATTCACCGCCCTCTTTTTCAGCACATTACGTCCTTCAGAAGCTTGTACCTGCGTGTGGTGGGCTTGGGCGACGGAACGCCACCCGCGGTGCCGTGTTTCCCCTTCTCACCAACGGAGGAGGAGGCATCTTCATGGTGCTGCTTGATTCTCTCACCGGTGGGCGGCGGTCTCTTGGAGGAGGTTCCATGTGATCTGGAGGAGGAGGAAGTACGACCTTCACACCGGCACCAATCACAGACCTGAATTGGGTCGGCGCGACCCAATTCAGTGTAGTAATTACTGCAATAGCTGCCAGATTTTGAAGCAAAACACTCAAAATTAATTGATTGATATTGCATGGAAAATGGAAGAAAGAAAAGCAGAGACATACGAATGTTGAAAGCGGGTGCGGCAGTGGTTGCAGCGGAAGAGCTTGTCAGGGAAGCCGATGTCGCCGCACATGCAGCAAACAATTTGAACATCCACCATGCTTCTAAGATGAAATCAAGATGCGACCCAGCAAGCAACCACAAACAGACTTTAAATATAAACAAAAAGATGTGGAGTCGGTGTATAAAAATCCGTTTCCACTAAAATATATATATATATTTTTTTTTTATAAAAAAAAAAAACTTTAATTGGGTTTGCTCAATTATATTTTCATCCACTTTATATCAAATATTAATTATAAATCAAGCTAAACATATTATATGACCATTATGTCCCTGTCTACCATTATGTCTCTCTATATGGGCTGTTGCTCTGTTCCCTTACCTATCTCCTCTTTTTACTCCGGTTCCTGTATAATTATAAAAATCTGTGTACTACCCACGCGCTTTTGTTTAGAATGTGGACCACGCGCCTTGTCTACTTCCTACTCCAAAACTGTGTGCGCTTTTCTTTATCCTTTTGTTTTTCCTTCTATTTCATTATTCTGTGCCATTTTTTGGATGGGGGGAAGTTATTCTCTTCCAATGACATCAATTTTTAAACGTGTAACCATCTGAATAGGAAGAAGGTTGCGTGATTGAGCATAAAATACTTACCTAGTAGCTTGCTTAGGGTATTAAGTCGTTCTTAAATCTTATGTTATTCATGTTCGTTAAATTATTTACGTGACTCGTTTTATATTTAGATATCTCATTTTTAAGTCATATATGCTTATGGTAAGACCTGAGCCTCGAAAGAATTAATTTCTTGATTTTTCCTTTAAAGTCTCAATTTCTAAGATTGACAAATTTAAGGATAGGGTAATGTTATAAGTCCTGTATGACTTGATGTATGATTTGAGTATATCTGAGCTATTGCGTTTAGATACGACGATAAGGCTGAAAGGGGCCATGAGATAGCAGACTAGCATTAGAAAGACAGAGAGTTGACGTCGTAGAGTGCTAGATGTCTAACTTATTGATTTGTTACGAGATACCTTAAGTTTCAATACCAGATCTGGAGGTACCCATGAACTAGCCTTTCATGATCATAACTCTAGAAGCCGAGCATGTCAACATGCATATTACGTAGGCAATGGCAACCACTAAAAGAGTTAAGTACCCCACGTATAGATCATTACCCTTAGAGAGTTTTTGATAAGTTGGCATTTCGAAAAATAAAATTCATCAACTTTGGAAGTTGAGCAATGATGATCATGGTCTGGCATTTCGAAAAATAAAATTCATCAACTTTGGAAGTTGAGCAATGATGATCATGGTCTGCAAGATTTTGGTTGAAGTCATAGAGATTAAGTTCAAGTTATGGACTTCTAAGAGCATGATGGGCACGTTATGCTACTTTTGAGTTATGGAGTGAGGACATTTCTTGGCGAGGGATCGCTCGAATTTCAAGAGAAAGAGATTAAGTTCAAGTTATGGACTTCTAAGAGCATGATGGGCACGTTATGCTACTTTTGAGTTATGGAGTGATGGACATTTCTTGGCGAGGGATCGCTCGAATTTCAAGAGAAAGTTTCATGCTGAGTAGTTACACGTGGTTATCTGGATTTGTGACCCCATTCTAAGTCATCCTTAGTATTAGACAAGCATGCTCGTAAAGTCAATGATGCAGAGCCTTCTCCTTCTCTTCTTCGTGTTATATTTTTCAAATTAGGTGGGTTTTCCTCTTGCTCTCTATTGTCCTCTTTCTTGTGTGTGGTTAACACTCTTCTATTTAGGGCAACATTCCTTAAATAATTCCTCAATTTCCTCAAATTCAAGGCTAAGATTACCTCTTTTGTCCACATGCCTTCCTCACCATTATTTGGAACAATTAGATGTGGTCCCCTTTTAGCCAAAATGTTTTTACGTGTGAATAACTACCTTTTATGGAATGAAGTGCTTCAACAATTGTTTTGATCTCACACCACTCGGTTAGAGTGGATAACTTGTTGTTGCAAACTTACAAAGACTAGTTTCACACACCAATATGCATCCATACGCATCAATAATGCATTAATCACCAACATGTCGTAAAGTCTTTCAATAGGAATCATAGAGCTAAGAATCATTTGATTGCAGGAGATATTGAACGAACACTTAACTCATTTTTAAATTGACGATGTATATCTTTGAGTTTATGAATTTTATACTACATGAACTTTATCCTTCTACTATATATTTTGACTAATGTGACCTATTTCTTCACGATTATTCTTTGAGCTATACTTTCTTTTTCAGGTAAAATTAGATATATAGTATTTCTTTATACTCAGTTCATGCAAGCAAGAATCAACTTATTGAAAAGGCTGGTTAACGTATCCTCTAGGCTTATTGACTAGAGCATGCTTCTGCTGTCGAAAACCTATGGAAAAGAAAGGAACTCGAATGGTGTTGTAGTATATACATTTGTGCATATTATGTTGGATAAACAATCTATGATCATAGGACATATAACATGTCTGTGATACTACATTAAAAATCATGATTCAATATTATGATGCACACAATACTTTCACACTTATCGTGACATAAATTTTTTATGATATTTCATTAATGATTTTATACATACATAGGTTCTCTCACAATCCATAAATATGATCCTATTAACATAGCTATCATAATTACATGCATTACAAAGTTGATATGAATATCATAACACAAATAATGCATTGCTATTAAGGTTTGGACAAATTTGGTTTTTGTGGAACTTAAAGTGGCCACTCATGGTGGGACCAACACTTGGAGAGGGGACATCATCACGTATTCATGACGTGGCATCCAAGCCATGTAACATTTTACTATTATCCTAACTGATGACTAAAAAAGAATATTTAAAATAGAAAAGAAAAAGAATTGGGAAGTACAACAAAGTCTCTATTAAAAATTTTAAAAAATAATGGTGGTGGGTTGACAAAGAAGGTGGGGCCCTAGGGGATAATGTTGAGATACGAGGCAAGCAAAGATTTAATTAACTCATTTTTAGAAGTCAAGTATCTAAGATATTGCATTAAATAAAAATTAGAATCACTTCACCAAACAAAGTCAAGATGAATGGAGAATCAAATAGCAAGATCTCTTTAGGTATACGTCGTTTGTACCAATAGTGACCCAAGTTTAGTTAGCTGACTTATTCATGCGAGAATAAGTGTTGTGCAATCGCATTACGAAGCTCGACGGGGTTAGACCTAGTTTGGGGGCATCTTTGGGACTTGATGTCGTTTGTGCCAATAGTGACTTAAGTTTAGTTAGCTGACTTATTCAATTGCAAGAATAAATGTTGTGCAATCGCATTACAAAGCTCGACAGGGTTAGACCTAGTTTGAGGGCATCCTTGGGACTTGATGTCGTTGGTGCCAACAGTGACTCAAGTTTAGTTAACTGACTTATTCAATTGCGAGAGTAAGTGTTGTGCAATCGCATTACGAAGCTCGACAGGGTTAGACCTAGTTTGAGGACATCCTTGGGACTTGATGTCGTTTGTGCCAACAGTTACCCAAGTTTAGTTGGCTGACTTTGATATGAACCAAAAGACATCAATCATACAATATACTTCAATGAAGAGGTGAAGAAAAGGTTGTCAATGAAGTTTGATTGTTGTAAATTTTGGGTGGGTTACAATTTAGAGTAATTTATAGTTATTGTATTTTAAGACATTTTATTTACCTTAGGTTACATTTACATAATGGCTAATTATAGTCATTAAATATGAATGTTACAACTATTGGAATGCATTTAATAGTTTCATTTTGAGGCTATATAAAGCATGTATGTTGTATTTGTAAGGTAGACTTGGAAAATATATTAAAAGGAGCATTTGTGCTTTTCTTTAGCCAATGACTAAGTTTCTTTGCAATTCTATGTAGTTTAGGTTGCATGTAGAATCATTCAAGCTCGACATGATCAATCTTGCTTGTGGAGTGATTCGAATCTCAAACAAGTGTTTGAGATATTTGATCAACAAGAATCATTCAAGCTAGACATGATCGATCTTGCTTGTGAAGTGATTCGAATCTCAATCAAGTGTTCTTGCCTTGAGATATTCGATCGACAAGGTAATTCGAATCTTATTCCCCTTGTAGTTGATTCCTTATCTTATCAGACTTAATCAATTGCGATAGTAAGTATTGTACAATCGCATTACGAAGCTCGACAAGATTAGACCGAGTTTTAGGGCATTCTTAGGACTTGATGTTTAAGAATTGGATGTAATATGTGTTTGATGAAGAATGTGGTCGAGAAGGATTAGTTGGTAAAGCTAAGAGCGGGGAGAAGGCAATTGTTTCCCAAAAGAAAGACATATTTCGGTTGAGAAAGGGAATTAAAAGGAAGTGGGTGAGTGGCTTCACTATAAGGACACTTTCACCTCCACACATTATTCACTTCATCAAATCAAATCTAACAATCCCTTTATCTCTACTCTCCCTCTTCCTTTCTAACCGTCCACGTGTCGTTCTTTCTTTTCTTTTTCTTTTACTTTGCTTTCAATCATTCATTCAATTCAATTCATTCAACTCATTCATTCATGCACTCGACATGACATGCCTTTCCCTACCTGCCTTCCCTCTTTTCTCTTCCTCTCCATAACTACTCTCTCACTCCTATGTCAAAAGTTCACGTTCGTTCGTAAATCATGCAAATGTTAGATAGAATTGAACAATTTAAAATCGATGTTAATTTAAAAGAGTATTGATATTAACTCTGTATAAGTTAATTAACAAACACGAGACAAATGATTCGAGGGAGATAGAGATGAGGATGGACCCATGTCACTCTCAATCTTAAATTATAAAACTTGTCCCATTAGCCCCACTATGTATGGGGGCCTTTTCTTTTATTTTATTTGGGTGTGTGCATCTCTATGTATGCGTTACCTAAGACCCTTTCTTCCAATATATGCCCTACCACTACTCCAACTCTCAAGTTGGGGCCTTCACAAAGATTTGGGCAAATAATGGTGGCTCCCACATGGTTTTAAAATTTGAATGTCTATAAATTTATTACTATTATTATTATTGTGTTTGTAGTGTTTTATCCGGTTGTCTTAGGGTAGGCGCTGGAGAATTCCCCAACAACCTACGACCCACCAAAGTAATCTCCGACAGCATTGTTAAAATTGCTTTGTTGGAAGTTGTAACTTAACCACTCACTCACTCACTCGCTGTCCTTTTGCCTGTCTCTCTCTCTCTCTCTCTCTTTTATGGTTGGGCCGATACCATACTTAACATCTGCTCACTACTTGTAGACGCACATCCATTCCTTTGTAGAGTGTCAACCATATTGTTATGTTATGTCATGGAGAATTAACAAAAGTAATCAATTCATATCTATCATTTGTGATTCTTCTTAATTTACTCTCTATATTGTTGGTGTTGCTTGCAAGTGTAATTTAAGGGAATAAACGTTTCAATCATGCAATGAAAGTATCAAAATTCATTTTGATTTCATTAGTGGTTAAAGCTTATATTGAAGAAATATAAAGAAAATTTTGACCCGTCTTTAATTTTCGTATTCTTTGACTTTTCCAATGGTTCAATCTCCCCCTGAATTCTTTCCGTTTACAAGGAATAAATAGCTATGACTGAAACACGAGGACAACACTTGTGAAAGTCTCTTGAAAGAAAATTATGGTGCTTGTTTAAGCCGTAGTAATATAAAACTAATTAGATTTTCGTTAATTAATTATGTAATTCCACTTATCATAACTCAATTTTCAAGGTTTTGAATCTTGGACGGTGACTTAAAAGACGAAAATGAAAAAAAAAACATATATATAAAAAAGTAAAATAAATGAAAGATGAAAACAAGATAAAATTTAAATCGAAATAAAAGCAAACAAAAACACCACAATTAAATACAAGATGAAATTTTTCTACAAAACAATTTTGTTCAATTTATTACAAACGGGCATGTGTGTGTTGGAATATAGAGATTGTTGCTCAATTGTTATAGATAGTAAAACTATATATATGGAAAATATATGGTAAACTATAATATAAAGTCGGTAGAGAAATATATGATAGATATTTATAAATAGTAGGTGGTTATATCTGTTAAACCTATATAATAAACTGAAATTATATATAATTGTTAGGTAGTACTTTGAAGATGTACTTTTCTTCCTTCTTTGTATTCTCTCTCAGTGTACATACCTGAAGTCATCAATATAAACT
Organism: Cucurbita moschata; assembly: GCF_002738365.1. Taxonomy (NCBI): domain Eukaryota; kingdom Viridiplantae; phylum Streptophyta; class Magnoliopsida; order Cucurbitales; family Cucurbitaceae; genus Cucurbita; species Cucurbita moschata. The sequence goes on along the minus strand of NW_019268546.1, from coordinate 1,530,595 downwards.
TTTCGGTGTACATGCCTAAAGTCATCAATATAAACTTTTAGCTAATATTCTTCTTGCATTTTCTCTCTCCTGTTCTTTGTGTTGATCTAGTATGTGCGTTGTTGTGCGATCTTAACAATTGGTATCAGAGTAAGGTGAAGTTCACTACGATATGCAAAGATGAAAAGTTCAAAGATTGAAATTAAAAAGTTTGATGGATCCGATTTTGGTTTATAGAAGATGCAGATTGAAGATTATCTATACCATAAATATCTTCATAAACTCTTGTCGGAGGTGAAGCCAGATACCATGACCATAGAGTAGTGGAAGCTCAAGGATCGTCAAGCCTTAGAATTGTCCACTTAACGCTGCCTAGAAACGTGATGTTCAACATTATCAAGGAGAAAACGATGTTGGACCTGTTGAAGGTGCTATCAAATATGTACAACAAATCGTTGGCTATGAACAAGGTGTATTTGATGCAGAAACTATTTAATCTACAAACGTTTTCAGGTGGATCTGTTGCAGATCATGGGTACGAGAAAAACTGAGGTTAAATCCTGATTAATTACATCATTAGTTGATCAAACAAATTGATGACTTTGGCTTTGAAAGCATTATCAACATTTCACCTCCAAATTATGTTCTCTTGATCCACCCCTACTTAGACAGAAGAAACTTTGTTTTCTTAGAAAAATAAAAGAAAGCACATCAAATAGTACGTATAATTACGATATTGTCTTTTTTGGACTCGTCCTTTTCAGCTTCCAACTTTTTAAAATGCATCTACTCAAGAGAGATTTCCAGACACTGATAAAAAAATGTTTTGTTCTCCTCTCCAACCAATATGTTTTCAGACCCTTAATATTTACAAAAGGCCTCTCTCAGTCATCTACCCCCACCCTGATCATCAATGCCCTCTCTTCTCCCTCTAAATGCTCTAATGGTCGTACTCTCACACTACAAAGTCTCTTAACAAAATGTCACTCTACAAATATAATGTGACACACAAACTCAATCATATTTCACTATCCTCAACCATCTTAGAGAACCAAAATAAATATATAAGAATAATTCATGTATCAAAATGATAATATGAATCGTCAAAAATTATAAACTTAACTGAGTATTAATAACCAAAATAAATAAAAATATCAATCATGTTACCGAATTAATAACTAAATTAATATTCTTATTTAATCAAAATATTTATAAATTGAATGAGAGTTAATTACCAAATGAATTAAGATTCATCCCAATTTACAACAAAAATCTTTCTATATTTTCTCCCTTTCTCTCTCGCCATTGTCTTCTCCATCTCAAAACAATATGTCAATTTCTCTCTTTCTTGTTCTTTTTCTTCTTAGCTTATCCTTTCAAGCAAGGTATCTCGAGAGTCTTCACTTAGCTGATAACAAATTTCAGAACAAACGTCAAGCTCCCATTGAGGTTCGTACCTATACAAAACCAAAACTTTTAGTTTACCTAATTACTTTAACATCCATCTTATTTTAGGTTTGTAGTGTTTTAATTCTTTTTTTTTTTTTCTCTCATCGTTTCTCTATAACTATTTTTGCTTTTCATTAAAAAATATTCGAATTCTTAACCAAACAAACAAATTAGTAATGTACGTAGAATTTATAAATTTTTTTAAAAGATAAAAAAACGAAAGAATTATCAAATAGAACCTTAGTTGCTTGCAAGAAATGAGTTCAAATACCTGATGGGTTATTTAGATTTGAATACTCTCTTCCTAATTTAAGATCATAACCCATTTTTTGTTTTGTTAACTTTGTTTTTGTTTTTGATCTTGTAGGGACGATTGGTTAAGATAGGTCTTCATTGGAATAAAACAACGATAGAATCCATGAAGTTATCATCCCCAAAGGTTGAAGAGAGAGAGAGTGTAAAATCAAAAAGTGAAAGCTTTTTTTATTCAGATTATGCAAATGTGACCATTCATCCTCCTTCTCACAACTAAGTATACAATAAGTAATTAATACAAATATCTGACCTTATTAGCTTTCTATTTCACAATAAATAACGAAAGCGTTTTTCCTCTTCTTAGCTATATATTTTACATGGAAATGTCTGCCCTTATGAACTTCTTCGATATCTCTAAACATTATCATTGATCCACACGTTGCTTTCTACTGCATACGAGCTCCACAACGATTTGTCTCTTATCGATACACTCACGGATGAAGTGGAAGCGAGTGTCAACTTATTTGTTGCGTTCTTGAAAGATTCTTCATCAGTGTATTCTCAGATTTATTGTCAACAAAAAGAGTTACCAGCTAGGGGTGTACCTGGTCTGGGTTGGGTTGGGTTGAGGGATTTTTTTGACCCAACCCAAAAATTCGGCCCAACTCTATTTTCAGATTGGGTTGTCAGATAAAAAAAATTATTTTTGTAAGAAAGTTTTATTTATCCACAATTTATAATTATTCAGATATATAAAACATAATTGAAAGTTCACAAATCAAAATATAATTATTCACAAAAAAAAAAAAAATCAATCAGAAAGCGAAAATGGTAACATATTAACCTAGTTCAATATTGTCATCAAACTAAAAACAACCAAAATATCGACATTTATTGAAAATTGGTTAGAGTAAGAAAAAATATAAAGATAGATCATGAAATTAAAAAAACAATAAAAATTATTAATTGAAAGATACTATATATATATATATATAACAAAAAAATATATATATATATTATAAAAATCTTCTAATGGTAATAGACTTCATATATTTTCTATATTCTAGAATATATATAATATATAACGAAATAGTAAACTGAGATTCTTTATTAAAAATATAATGAGACCTTAAAAGGTTGACAGGGGTGAATTAAGTTAAAATCGTATTTTTTAATTCTATGAACTCTTTTTCTTTTCTCGAAATCATTATTATATGGTAGAATATATCCCGCCGAATACATAATTAAATTGATTTTAATTATATTTTTTTAATCTCGACGGACCGAGAAGAATTTATTGATTTTTTATTTTATTGTATATTTTCTATATTCTTAAAATAGAATAAAAATATATATAATATCTAATCAAATAGTAAACTGAAATTGTTTATTAAAAATTTAATGAGACGTTAAAATGATGACATCAGTGGATTAAGTTAAAACCGTATTTTTTAATTCTGGGAACCTTTATTTCTTTTCTCGAAATCATTATTACTATTATAGAATATAATCGTCGAATACATACAAAATCCTCTAAAATCAAACTATTATTAAATTAATAAAATTGATTCTAATATCAATTATAAAAACTATATTATTATTATAAAATATACTCGAAATCATTATTACTATTATAGAATATATTCGGAAATTAATAAAATTGATTCTAATATCAATTATAAAAACTAAAAATAATATAAAAGAAATTAATATATTTGATAGGTGTTTTTTAATTGTGTGAACTCTTATTTCTTTTCTCGAAATCATTATTACTATTATAGAATATATCCGGCCGAATACGTACAAAATCCTCTCAAATCAAATTATTATTAAATTAATAAAATTGATTCTAATATCAATTATAAAAACTAAAAATAATATACGTTTAACTCATGTGTGAGTAGTTTAGGTTAGGATGAAGAACCACTCTGGCAAACTTACCATTACGATTAACTTCTTAATATATTTTATATATTTTTATTTGGCTCGGGTTAACTTGAGGGTTTTATCCTATGAACTCGAAACTGAACCGAGTCTGTTCGGGTTCAGAAAAATGAACCCAACCCAACCCTTATAGTTTAGGTTGGGTTGGTCTAAGTTGTCGGGTTGAATGTACATCCCTATTACCAGCACTAGTTCACTTCTGGTCACTTCGCTCAACAAATTTCTCAACCACAATGCTTGGCACGATGGTGTAGTTGATGCCATGAACTCGGCCTCACATGAAGATAGTGCTACAATTCTCCACTTCTGAGATTGCTAAGAGATCAAAAATTTTCGTTGAGATAAAACTCCATTCCTGCCGCGTTTTTTCTATCATCAATGTCTCCACCTGAATCACTATCTATAAAACCGACTAGTTCTTCAGGACCTCGCCCTCTTTGATACTTTAGCTTGTAGCTTGTGGTACCCTTCACATAGCGGAGAATGTGTTTAACCGCTTGATTATGCATCGTAGTAGGCATTTCCATGTACCTACTCACCATTCCAAAAGCATATGAAAGGTCCGAACGAGTATGAGTTAAGTGCTTCAAAATTTTGATGACGCACCTATACTCAGTGGAATTCACCAAGCTTCCATCAGAATCTTTCCCGAATTGTAACTTTGCTTCCAATGGGATACTTGGTCGAGTTGCATACTGCCATCTTAAATTGTTGCAACAACTTTTTAGCATAGGTTGATTACTTTAGCATGATGCAATCTTTTGTTTGGTCAACTTCAATATCGAGGTAGTACATGAGTAACCCGAGGTTAGTCATCTCAAATTCTTTCATCATTTGTTGCTTGAACTCTTTGACGCCTTCCACACTTGTACTAGTGACAATCAAGTCACCAACCTACATGTCAACTATGAATGTTTCAACTCCATTGTTTCTTGTATACATTGATTGTTCTTGCGAGCACTTCATGAAGTTTAGACTCTTTAAGCTCTCATCCAGATATATGTTTCATGCCCTCGGTGTTCTTCATAAATTGTAAGAGCCTTTGATACCTTGTACACGGTGTGTTTTTCAGTTTTGATGATGAACCCTTCAGGTTGGGCAACATACACTTCTTCTTGAAGGTCACCATTTAGGAACACTGATTTGATGTCCAAGTGATGGACCTCCCACCTGTGTTGATCTGCGAGGGAAAGAATCAACCATACAATGTCCAATCTAGCCACAGACGCGAAACCTCCTCAAAAATCAACTCCTTGTCGTTGCATGTATCCCATCACCACGAGTTTTGCTTTATGCTTGATAACATTTCCTTCACTATTCTTCTTCAACTTAAACACCTACTTCAAACTGGGCTTGTGTCCGGGCAGTAAGTTAGTGTCCACTTATTCTTCTCAATGACTTCAAGCTCTTTTTACATGCCCTACTGCTACATCGTCTCAGTTGCAGCCTCATGGTAAGTTGTCGGCTCTTCGGCTACGAGCAACACTAACTCTTCAAGATCTAATTCTTCTTCAAGCGTATCTACATAAATTTTAGCAAGAGAACGAAACATCTTTGGTGCATCCTCTGTTGTGGGTTGCTCTCTTGTTCCAGAGAATTTATCAGTCTTTCGGTGTCACAAGTGATGACAAGTATGGACTTGTTGATGTCGTGTCGGTGCAGTTTCTGTCTGTTGCTTCTCCCTCTTCTTCTAGGGCAATGAGCTCTATAACAGTCTGCTTGTTATTGCCAACACTACACCAACCCCACTTCTTCTCTTTTTGGAATATGATATATCTACTTACACAAATTTTCTCATGTTGCGGATCATACAACCTGTGTGCCTTGGACTCATCCTCTACGCTAAAGTACACCATCTTTTGGCTTCTGTCATCAAGGTTTTTGATATATTCTTTGTAGTCTTAACTTGCGTTGTACAATCGAAGACTCTTAGGTACTCGAAGTGAGGTATCTTACCGAACCATGTTTCGTAGGGAGTGCGAGTGTTTAATGACTTTTTCAGTAAACATTTTAAAGATAAACCACATTTCGCATTTCCTCGCCCAAGAAAATCGTTGGGACTTGCATATTCGAGTAAGCTTCTTGCAGTGTTCATTATGGTGTGGTCTCTTCGCTCGACCACACTGTTTTTTTCAATGAGTCTTTTAAACTTCGTGAATGCACATAATGCCTCTCCTTTTTTCTTTGAGCATGTACACCCACAAACAAAGACTATAATAGTCAACAAGTGAGAGAAAATACTTGTTACCCCCCATCGATGATGGAGTGATCTGGCCACACAAATTTGCATGGACCAGTTGTAGTTGTCGCTCAACACGAAAACTGGTTTGAGCTGGAAACGATAGCTTGCCTGTTTGGACAATAAACAACTTTCACATAGCTGGTTTGAGTGTATGATTTTGGGTAGCCCCGTAGTCATCTTCTTCTCTCCCATCATTTTTAGCGCCTGAAAGTTCACGTGCCTAAGTCTTGCATGCCAAAGCTGGGACTACGAGTGCCGTCAATAGAGAGATGGGCTGGTAGGTCTCCAGCTATATCTTGTACAAGTTGTTACGCAATCGTTTTACCTTCATTAACAAGGTTCCATTTTTGTCGAACATCTTAAGGAACGAGTCAACTAAATCCACTCTGCTTCCTTCTCCTTTCATCTGATCAAGATTGATAATATTACTCTTCAAGCTTGGAATATAATATATCTTGGTTAGTAGACGTTGGTCGTCGTTCTTACACTAAAACAATATGGATTATTTACGTTGGATCGATACAATTGATCTATCGTCAAGCTTCATATTTTCAATGAGCTGCTCATCAATCTCCTTGAACTTTGTTCGATCTTTGATCATGTGGTTTCTTGCTCAGTTGTCAAGGTACCACATGTTGGTCTCTACTCGGTCTTCTCCTTTTGTGGGAAGGTTCATCATAACCTTCACTTCATTGAGAATCAACAGGTTGGACATCTTCTCGGTCAACATTAGTGTGGGCTCTTGATCCTATATGAGTGTGAGGTTGGCCCCCTCATCGCACTTCTTCTTGCGACACTCCACTGCATAGTGCCCATATTTTCCAACACATCATACTTTTGTCCTTCCACAGGTTGACATTGTCATGGGTTTGTGTGGTATTGTCAATGCCTCCTCTGCCACTATGTCGCGACCATGTCTGCGACCACGTCTACGACCTCTATTTTCCTTGTAATAGCTGCCACGTCCCCTTGTACCGAAAAAAAAAAAAAAAGAGTCAGGCTCATCATTCTTTTTTGTCCGTGCGAGTCACTCCTCATGTGTGAGTAAGAGGTGTTTCTCTTCTCTTTGTCTTCGCAGCCACAAAGTCTCTCCTCATGAACCTTAAGACAACCAACGACCTTCTCAATTGACATGGTCTTGAGGTGGCTGAATTGCTGGATGGAGGTAACAATGTGTATGAATTTCATGTTGAGAAATAAACTTAAAAAGTAATTATGAATTTTTTTTGGGAGAGAGAAAAGTGACGTGGCAGTTATGACTAAACTTATCCTTACAAAATCTATAAAGTACTATGGCAGTAAAAAGTAGAGAGAGAGAGAAAACAAGTGAGAACAACAAATGACGAATGCAGCACAGCAAACTTGTCTGAGTTAGCTGTATAATACAAAAAAAACCTTTTGAGAACTTCTTTGTCTCTCCCCTTTCGACACCCCTTTCAAAGTTTCGTGAGAGTTATCTAAATGAGTTAGATTCAGAGTGAGCGTTTTTTTCTCTCAAGTTGGTATCGGAGCGGCTTTGTTTTTCTACAAATTGGTAGCAAAGCAATTTATTTTCTACATCTCAAGGAAACAGTTTGAAGAAACTTCTTGACAACGAAGATCTCTTCCACCTTGTCGCCTAACGAACGAATGTCGTTGACGATCGTCATTAACTTCATGAAAAATTCATCTATTGATTGAATGTCTTCCATGTGAATGGCCTCGAACTCACTCTTCAAGGTCTGCACTTATACTACCTTGACACGTTCCACATCCACATGCATTGTTTGCAGTGTCTCCCACACTGCCTTTGCCGAGTTTTTCTCTGCCAACGTGAGAAGGACGTCCTCTGGGATTTCTTAATAGATGGCAATAAGAGTCATCCTATCCTTACACTCCTCAACATCACCATGCTCGATGGCATCTCACACGCCTTATGTCTGTAAGTTGATACGCATCTTTATCGACCATGCTGCATAGTTACTCTTCGTGAGTAATAGGTAGTGGAGCGTTACACTCCCCTCCTTTTCATTCTTTATCATTGTTATATCCCCTCCGGCGACTTTGTGTAGTGACGACATTTGTTTTGGCATCCTAGTCTGATACCAAATGTTAGATGTAGAGGGGAGAGAACTTTTGAATAAAGTAACTTTAAGCACCCATGATTTTCAATTCTCTTTTTTTTTTTTTTGTTGTTAGCATACATGTAATGACTATTTATAGAGGAGAAAACACTGACTAATTTCATAAACTTTTAAGTTAAAAACCACTAACAATCTTCCTAATAAAAACACTAAATTTGTTCACAATTTTACAACAAGTAACAATTCCAGTATAGTTAGTAACTTATTCTACTAATTCAAATTTATTTACTCACACGGTAAAGGTCATGGAATTGAAGATAGGGTAGTTGCATTTATATTTGGTGTAGTAGCCCTTAGGCTAGATTGGAGTGTTTGCATCGTTTTATTTAAATTTTTTTAATCTCTATTTTCATTGTTTTTGCTGATAATGTTGTAGTTTAAATGAATTTCTTACCTACAATTACAATTAAGTCTACTGTAACATCATTTATGAAATATTTCAAAGGAATTTTTCTTTGCATAGTAGACATGTCATGCATCTAGTGGCGACTTTACTTTTTGACATAAAAATACCATCATTACAATTTTGATATTAGAACTATTTAAAATTTCTTATAAACCAACAACTTGATATCTAATTATAAAAAATATTTTAACAAAAATGTATTATAAATTTCACTTGGGTTAGCCTAATAACAAACCTATTAAGTTGATCGGCTCTCTTTTCAAATGAATGAACTCTACCGAATTCAATAAATGAATAATTTGAGTTGGATTGAGCGGATCAAATTTTAACTTTCGACCAAACTTGAATCAAATTAATGTCGGCCTTTGAGCCACAGGATCATTGATAATAAGATTGAAAGAGACCTCGTTTTAAAACTTCGACATCAATAATTTCTTCCAAATTAGTGTCAACTAGTTTCATACTTTCTATTAACTAAACTTTAATAGAAGATATAAAAAGATATTATCAATGTATTAAAAATCTCCTTTTCTCCAATTCTTCATATAAAATTCTAGATTTGAGTATTGGGTAACAAAACTTAGATTACCTCTTCATCGATACCATTGTCTTTGTTTTATGCACATTTGGTGATACGTAGAATGTTGGATAAATAAATCTCGATGATGTCGGTTTTTGTAGCATAATTCTACACCATACGGACCAACAATAGAAAATGTTCATGATATAAAGCATATGAAAGCCCACACTCACTTTTATTTAAAATCAAAGAAAACACAACCATCAAACAACAAACACTTATGAAGCAAACAAAAACAACTTCAGTCTCTAACTAAGGACAAGCAAAGCCTTGTGGAATACTTTTCCCACATGAATTTACAACCAAACTAAGAGCAATAGGCACATCAACGGTAACAACACCCAACACATTCGCCTTCAGGGCCGTGCACAAACACAATGCTGCCTCGAGATCGGCCAACCCCTTCAACAAAGTACAACATTTCTTGCTAGGTTTTGCTCCGATCTGCTCAGATATGAGCCCTAGCCAGCTACCGCAGACCCCTAACTTGAGTGTATCTTTTGGGCACTTAGCCTTCGCTATCGGTGTGGTAGCAGGCGATGGCTGAACCTTCGGAGAGCAACCCGGTTTGGCTGATGAAACACAAGCCAAAGCTATGATGTTCAACAAGGCTACAAGAGCCAAAGCCTTTGGAATTCTGAGCCCCATATCCAATATCCAATGTGTCTAGCAATTGTGTGTTTTGAAGGTGTATTTATGGAGAGATATTAGGATTTGCCACATGTGAAGTTTGTGGCTTAGAATTTAACTTTAGGGGTTGCAGTGAGTGAATGGCATTGATTAATGCACGCTGTCAGAGGCTATTTTCTCCATTGGCAGACGCACCAAATTGTGGCTGCGGATAATTTGAGTGCATGTGAATTGTACAGAAGAACGTTATCCGTATTGGATTTTTTCTCCATGGCATTGGTTAATGCACGTTGGCGGATGCTCAACAAGTTGTCTTTCAAGTTTGGTATATAAAATACATCGGCCATTACTTATACCATTTCATTTACCTTAAATATTACATTTCTTTACCCATCACAATCGTATTAGTTGTCATCCAATTTCACAAATCGTTGAAACTTTTCATTAATATAATATAAAAGTTCTTTCTTTCCATACATGTGGTTGCTGCGAGTCAAGAAACCAAATGTCCTTATTTTTTTTTTCACCTTTCTTCTCATCTATATAGGTTGTTAATAGCATCTCTTCGTTGGTTTCTACATAATTTGCTCTGTCATTCTCCTTTTTAAGACACTCGTATTGGTAATGTTCTAATCCAAGACTTTGGTAACATCATGTGACTTTTAGAGCTTGTTCTTCCTCACAAACATGATCATTCATGTGTTGCTCGTGCACTAAGAGACTACTTTGTAACTCATCAATGGTAGGAATCCAAATCATTAGACTGCTCAATCAAACAAACGACATAGTCGAACTTAGAAGTCATAGATCTTAAGATCCTTTCTATGATGTCAATGTTTGTCATCTTCTCTCCATGAACTTTCTTTCTATTGGCAATTACGAGAGTTCGAACAAAGTAGTCTGACATTAACTCTCCCGTCTTCATGTGAAGAACCTCCCACTCTTTGCGAAGAGCTTGCAATTGTACACGTTTGACTCGAGTTGCTCCCTTATACTTCTGTTTCAAGGAGTCCTAAATATATTTGGCTATTTCTTTCTTTCTAATGGTTTCCGGAGGGACAATCTAAAACCCAATTATAAAATATTATAAGATGTCAAACTCAAAATGGTGACAAAGCATTTTTTAATATTTTATCAAATTTTTAAATCACGATAACAATCAACTTTAAAATAAAATGCTTCAAGACACCCTCGCACGTTAAATTCCCAACAACACAAACAAACTCCTGATTTCAATTATACGAAACAAAATAAACAAATCAAATTAAATGCTATAGATTTCTTTTTTCTTCTTCTTTCATCCCTATTTTTGCTAATTTTACTCCATGTTTTATCTCTGCTTCATGTAACTTTTTTTAAATTAGTAACATTAACGTTAAATATTAACTCAGCTTGGACTTTGAATGTATGAAGCCTTAAGCGTAGGTATTTAGACTATACCTCTTGAAACTATGAAGCCTTAGGCATATTTAGATCGTATCGTAGGAAATACATGAAGTTCTGGATGTGAGATCAAACTAGATCGCTTGAAATGTAAGAAGCTTTGTATATAGGTTTTCAGACTACGGTGATTGAAAAGTAAGAAGCCTTGAGCATAGGTATTCAGACTACGGTGCTTGAAAAGTAAGAAGCCTTGAGCGTAGATATTCAAACTACGCTGCTTGGAAAGTAAAAAGTCTTGAGTGTAGGTATTCAGACTATGTCGCGTGGAACGCAGACGTGTTGCTTCACTTGGAATATGACACGAGTTCAACTAGTTGTGAAACGCACTCATTACCCCTCTTCTTGACACGTTCTATCCTTCATCAGCATGCACAATCAATTTTAAAGAATCGATTAGTTTCGCAATTTCTTCCTATTTCTTTGAATTTTCATAACTTTCTATATATAATTCAATAACTTGGATTCTCATTAAAGTTGTAGAGTTTTAATCCATCTTTATAATCAATTATAAAATAAAATAAATATGTCTAAAGTCGGTCTAAAAACTATAAATCTCACCATTCTTGACGCATTCCGGAACGCCGACCTCCGATCTAGTTCAACTTTAGCTTCTTTCAATAACCTCTGTAAAATTCCTCCAGCAACAACATGCTAAAATATCAAAATCTCATTAAAAAAGCTTTTGGATTCGAAGGAAAACGGAAACTAAAAACTTGAAATCTTACCTCTTGATTTTTCTCGATTCTTGATGGATTTGGACAATTCAAATATCCAGATTGGGTCTCCTTGATGTTCTGAGAATCTTTTGTGAAGGGTCCATGGTCGGATAACGCCCCCTCATAGTCGGATGAAAGTACCCTCAGTTGCGAAAGTGATGAGCTAATTAGTGATTTATTTAGGACAATTGTTAAGGTCTTTAACTAAACTTTCTCCCCTATCAATGCTGGTCACATACTCTAACAAAAAGAATTAAGAAGCATTGTGCTTAAGGTTCTTAGAACAAAGAAACTCTCTCTTCAAGTTGTTTTTTGTGCTTCAATGATTTGTTTTGGTGTATTTCAATCAAGAGCCAAAGCCAAACACTTGATATCTGAGTTAGGATGTCAAAACCAATATCATCAACATAAAAAGTCACCGGAGGAGATGTGACAACGATAAACCGTGGAAGGGAGAGGAGTATAATGTTTCAGTACCCGTTATTCACATAGAGTAACTACGCGGTATGGTCGGTAAAAATGCATGCTAACTTACAGGAGTAAAGTGTGAGGGACAACATCGAGCATAGTGATAAACATTGAGGAGCGTAAAAACAGGATGACTCTTGCTGCCATCTACCAAGTAGTCCTAGAGGACGTCCTTCTCATGTTGGTAGAGGACTCAAGAGAGGTAACAAGGGAGATGCTGCAAACAATGCATGTAGGTGTGGAATGGGTCAAGGAAGCAATGGTGCATATCTTGAAGAGTGAGCTCGAGACTATCCATATAAAGGATGATGAGTTAATAGATGACTTTACCATGCCATGAAGTTAGTGACGATGGTCACATGCATCTGTTTGTTAGGTGACAAGGCGGAGAGATTTCCTTGTGAAGATTTTCTTTGAGTTGTCCACCCGAGATTCACATTATATACATACATGCACATTCCTTCCACTTTTCTTAGGTGACAAGGCGGAGAGATTTCCTTGTGAAGATTTTCTTTGAGTTGTCCACCCGAGATTCACATTATATACATACATGCACATTCCTTCCACTTTTCTATTTCTTAAGTATAAGGTGTTCTAATCCCTCGCTACAAATTTAGAAAAAAAATTAAATGACTAAATTTGAGAGAGAGAGAGAGAGTTGGTGTTTTGAAAGGTTCAAGAATGGTTGGCTATTATATTGTTAGTGGGCCCACCTTTTGGTTTGAGTTGCATGCATGAGGGCTGTCCCATTATCTTACCCAAATTGAATGCCGCCCACATGTACTCCCATTTTTATATCTTTTTTCCCCATAATATTGTCGGTTCTTTTTCCTTCTTATATTATTTCCTCCGTAAAAGTTTTTCCTCACATCTAATCAATTTAAAACAGCTCTATAAAAATTATCCATGACTTCTGATTGGCCGAAGAAGGATGGTCGGTAGGAAGAGTCCATCTCGAGTGAAGTACCTCGGTATAAGTGAAAAAGAATTCGAAGGACGAAGGCAAACCGGTTCAGAATTTCGACTAAGGCGAACCAAGTAAGAGACCTTACTATCGACTCGATCAGAAGACTTGTCTTATGTATGACGACATGTGCCTAATTGCTCTGGCAAGTGTCATTTATGTTTTATATTATATGATGATGTAATTATGTTATATGATGATATGATGATAGTGATGATGTTATATTATGATATGACAAACGTTATATGATAATGTATATAAGATGATGATGGGTCCAAGGAGGGTGCGAACCGCTTGGGGATCCACACCCGCACCTATCGGTTGTGTGTAAGAAAGTATTACACATTCAATTTTGACCAGATTTGAGGCCACCCCTATGATGATTTTAATGATAAGACCCTAATCATAAGTTGCATGTGTTTGCATTCCCTGAACCCAATAGTGAGGTTACATACTGAGTATTTCAGGTACTCAGGTATAGGCAAGGCATCTTATACGGCCAACGATAGCATCGCAAGTTAAGACTATGGCACATGCATAGAATAGTGATATTTTATTCCTTATTCTTTAGGTTATGATAGAACGTTTTTAATTTTATTGTTTATTTATTTCATTTAGTATTTTGTTACATCGTTTTAAAGATGTTTTCAAACAAATAAGTCCATGACAAGATTTTATAATGAAGTTTTAAATGTTTATTTCCGCATAAAAACATAGGTTATGATGACGATAATGACTTTAGGTTAGTAGAAATCTAAGGTCATTCCGTTTAGACAAACTATTCATTTTTTTTTTTTTTTATATAACGACCTGTCTTTATACCTGACAATCTAAAGTCTGTACTAAAATATGTGGAATAAACACCTCACTTAAAATATGTCTATAAATCAAAGGAAAATGTTTTGAATTCATAACAAGACCACAAACTAACCTAACATTTAAAAATTTAAGGTCTCCTTAAAGCGTTAAAACCTTAATTGATAATTTAACACAAAATCTAACATAAAATATGTAATGACCTACTTTTCCAAAACCCTAGACTAACCCGAGTTCATTATTATAGCATGCTCACATCATTTAAAGTAGAATAAAAAATGCATGTGTATAGTCAAATTGCAAAAAGAATAGTGGTCGGTTTCCTTGGGGTGGTTGGGCTTCATTAGCTCGATTGACTTTTTACATAATTTTGGATCATCCCATAATTAAGCATAAAAAAGTCAATATAGCTACTATTTTAGACGAATACTAAAATTATAATATTTAACAAGATAATTAAGTTGGTTCCACGCACAATCTCTTAGCTCAATTTTTTAAAAGAATGGAATATCATAGCTAAATTTTAATTTTAGGTAAGCTGTACCTAGGAACGATAAGCTCGGGTATGTTTAGGAGTTCCAAGTTAAGCCTAAAACTTCAAGTGGACTCACAGCCTAGATACATCAGGTTATTAGTTAAATTAAAGAAATAGGTGATAATCATTATCAATTTTAATTTTTTTAAAAGATATTTGTAACGACTCTAGATTTCTATTAACCTAAAATTACTATCGTCATTATAGGCTATGCTCTTATGCAGAATTAACATTTGAAATTCATCTTAAAATATTGTCATGGACTTGCATGTTTGAAAACATTTTTAAAACATAAAGAAATAATAAATAAAGTACATAAAATATTAAAGGTAAAAAACATCATATATATAACCTAAGACTAAAATAAAATACCACTATCTTATGCACGTGTCATGGTCTCTAATTGTGATATCGTCCTCAGCCATACATGGGTGCCCTACTTTTACCTAAAATAGAAGTAGCACATAGCTTGAATATTTTAAAAATACTTAGTAAGTGACCCACTATTGGGGTCAGGAAATGCAAACATATGCAACTCATGATCTAGAAATCTATTGTTAAAACCATCATAGGAGTGGCCTCAAGTCCGAACAAATTGGATGTGTAGTACTTCTCTACACACGACCCACGCATGCGAGCGTAGATCCCTAGGCGGTTGCACCCCTAGACCCATCATAGTCGAGTTAGCTGTTTATAGCGACGTCCGGAGCTCAGCAGACCCTTGAGTGTCATGCGAGGCATGATCATTATCATCATCGTGTGCGCATCCGTACTCATCATCATAAATGAGAAAATAACCCGATGTATATGTACACGCAAAATGCATAAGGTCCCTATAGTTTTCATCTTTTAATTGTGCTTATCACACAATCTTCCTATATATCATTCACACATTACCTTAGGTAACATTCATGTATTGGTCTTCATATGTTAATTATTATGAACATCAATTAGGGTTGTGCCTTAGAAAGCTCGTCGTCATAATGCATAATGACAATTAATACATGGGAATCATCTTAATACGAAATATCATCATATTAAGTCATCTTATCATCATACATCTTACATCATGTTGTCATGCATCATCATCATGTCATCATATCATGTACATCATCAAATCATCATCACATCATCACATCATCATGTAGCGTAAACTATAAATGACATGTAAAAGGGTCACTTGACACGTGTCGTCATACATAAGGAAAGTCTTCTGACCGAGCCAATAGTAATGTCACTTCTCTGACTAGTTTAAGCTACTGTCACTAATTTATCCTTAATGAAAGTTTAGTTTCGTTCTTTGAAATTCAAGTCAACCTAGGTGAGTCCATAACATCAATTTTTTATATTTACATTTTAAAAACAATAATTTAATATCGGTTTGAAATAATTTATAGAATTATTTTAAAAGAATGGGAGTTTTTTTTTTTTTTTGACATTAATAAATAAAAATTGATAGAAAAATGGATTACAATAAAATGATTACCCACATGATAGCACTTCATAGACAAAATGATTACCCTCAATAAATTTAGACCAAAACATATTTCATATTAATCCTCAAAACATTCGGTTTGTTTGTGTTTATGTCTTTTATACTTTTTAAATGTTTAAAATTCTTTATTCTATTTTATTTTATTTATTTATTATTATTGTTTTCAATAAAGCTTACAAATCCGACATCCGCACCGCCTCCAAAAAACTAATATATAACCCTGTCACCACATTATCCATCTTCCAAATAATTCAACGTAAAATAATGTAAAACCCAAATTATTACTTTTTCTAATTATTCTTAAAACTATAAATTACATTAAAATATTTTGGGATCAAAAAAAAAAAATCATTTTAAAATATCAATTAAATTTTTTAACCTAATAAATATCTCAACTTTCAAATTTATATTTATTTTAGCTCGAAATTTTAAAAATTATTAAACTTTTAAATTTTCAATTAATATGTTTTAAAATTTCTATTCTCTATCTACATCTTTTAAAATTCACAATTATTATTATTATTTTATTTAATTAGTCCATTTTAAACATTTTTAATATTTTAAAGTTTAATAATATAAAAATGGAAAGTAATACAAACTTGATAAAAAAAAAATTACAAATTTAGTCCCTCAACTTTTTACATTTTTCAATTTCCATTTTGTATTTAAAAAATTCCTAAAAAATAACCATTTTGTATTTAAAAAATTCCTAAAAAAAATTTTATTTTTGTATCTAATAAATTTTTCTCAAATTTTTAAATTTGTGATCCTAAATATTCGCTATTTTTAGATTAAATATAAAATTAAAACCTAAACCATTTATTAAACATAAAATTAAAAAAAAAATATATATATATATATATTAAACCGTGTTATTGGATATATTTTAAAACTTTACAATTTTTGAAAACGAAGGCATCTGGTGTTGTTTTAAACACTTTTACTAAAATGCCCCCAACCATACGTTTTTTTTAATAAATAAATCAATTAAAGAAAAACTAAATTAGGCAGTTTTACCTTTGACCTTCTCGTCAGTCTTGGTCCCTTTGAAACTGTCGTAAGCCAGATAGGATAGCCCACAGAGCCTCCACAGTCCCCACTCGCTAACTTCGCACGTGTTCTGCACTTTCCCACTGCCCTCCATTGTACGTTATGATTATGTTAGATCATAAACAGCTAATTATGTTATATTGATCTTAGAACCTAGATTTGGATTCCATAGAACATTAGGTTGAGCAGGCATCTCATAAGGATAATTAGGGCATAACTCCTATTTATGAACTAGCCATGAGCGGTTAGGGTCTACTTGATACACAGAGTTAATTTGTCAACTAAAGGGGATCCCAAGAGTCATAGAGGGTATACTACTGAGATAGTTATAGTTGTGCCTAGTGGGGAGCTATGGTCTTATACTGTTATACCCGAGAGGGAGTGTGAACAGGTAACTTATTGTCTTAGCCTGGAAAGGTGATAGAAGTAGTTAATGGTTCCTAAGACAGGTAGCTATGGTCTTATACTGTTATACCCGAGAGGGAGTGTGAACAGGTAACTTATTGTCTTAGCCTAGAAAGGTGATAGACGTAGTTAATGGTTCCTAAGACAGGTAGTTTACTATTGTAAGTCGAGGAGGATGTACAAACAGATAGATTATTATTTCCACCTAAAAAAGCGATACAATAGATAGTTTACTGATCTTATGGGTAGGCAATGGTTGCCTGCCACCGTTAGGGAGAACCTTTTAGTTAGAACCCAGTAGGCAGACACATATGGAGTATGATTACTGTTTGCAAAGGGTTCCCACATACTTATGAGATTAACCCTTGGGCATTTTCCCATGGGCCACAAGGCACAATTAGCACAAGGTTGATGAGGGACCTAAGAAAATGAAAAACATAGAGCTAAGAGTATCGAAAACTCTTAAGTTATGAACCAATACGGAAATAAACTGATAGGTCTCACTCATGATTGCATGTGTTTGCATCTAACCCCAATAGTGAGATCACTTACAGAGTATTTCTTAAAATACTAAAATCTCGTGCTACTTTTATTCAGGTAAAAGCAAGTGAAGATTATGACACATGCTTAGGATAGTTGTGTTTAATTTCTTAGAATTTAGGTTAGAATAAGGTGTTTTTACTTTTAACGTTTATTTATTTTATTTAGTACTTTGTTATGTCGTTTTAAAGATGTTTTCAAATGTATAAGTCCATGACAGTATTTTATGTTGAAGTTTCAAATGATTATTTTCGCACAAATGAATACTTTATGCATACAGTAGAATTTAGATTAAGTAAAAATATAGGGCAGGAACTCTCGAAGCCCTAGGTATAGGCATGCAGGCACAGGAAATACATGAAGCTTTAGACACATGCTATATCATGGGCTATATCATGGGGACACATGAAATCTTAGACATAATTTAGGATCAATTTGTTCATCGACCATAGGACCCCACAATTCTTCTAAAGAAGTGTCCGAGGGACAAAAAATAAGAACCATAAACTAAGAACCAAGTAAGAAATCAAGAACTCAAAACTTCAAAATCAAGGTCCTCAAACTTAAGAACTCGGAATCATAGATCAAGATGCTCAACATAAAAACATGTATATACATATAACTCATGACTAGAACTTGAGGACCAAGGTTCTTAGAACAAAAATCAACACATGTATCACGATTAAGAAAAGAGCGTGGTACTCTAGTATCTAGCATGGACACGATTAAGAGTCTATAAGTAGACTACTTATTGAATCTAGACTCACCTTATGTTTTCCATGTGTTTCATGTGAACACTCGAGAGCTTGTTATGACGAGAACCTATTTGGATTTGGTGCCATAGAGAGCCCAGCCGAGAGAACTAGAGCCTCCACTATTGTTGTATCAATTTTTGGGATCTGATTAGACTCTAAATGAACAACCCCATATCTTTTTCCTTCACAGACATCTCTGACCTTTACTCTTGTAGTCTCGTAATCATGGCCATTGCCTGATTTGCAGCAATTGCAGATGAATTTCTTTCTTCCTCTCTGTATTGAACATGAGGTAAAGGATTGCTTGGAGACCCTTGGATATCCACCTTACAAGGGACAATGGAACATGACCACGGAACATCGAGATCCTCAGCCTTCAATCCACTTGATCTGGTCTGGATTAACGTTTGAACAAACCCTCTTGGGACCAATGGATCCTCACAACACGAACAATGTTTTTGGCTTAAAGTATTCAAGCTGCATCACAAGGCAAGTCATGGATATAGGTTTTTAGACTACATTGCTCAAAACGTATAAAACCTTGAGCGTAGGTATTCAGACTATGCCGCTTGGAACATATAAACCCTTGAGCATTTGTATCTAGTTTGTATTATAGGGCAAGCCTTGGATGTAGAATCAAACTACATCACTTATAACATATGAAGCCTTGGATGTAGGTTTTCAGAATATATTATAGGGCAATCCTTAGATGCAGGTTCAAACTATGTCACTTGGAATGCATGTGAAGCATTGGATGTAAGTTCAGATTGTGTCGCTTGGAACGTATGAAGCCATGAATACAAGTTATCCGGTTCATGACTAGTATCGTAAATCATAGAAGGAGTGTCTTGAAACTTTATTTTGATGTATATTGTATATTATGTTTTAAATTCTATTTGTTTTATATTGCCATCTTTTTACATCATTGAATAAGCCAAAATCAAGACGTCGAGACTGTGCCTTATAGTAACGGTCCGTGATTTGATGCGTCGAAAAATGGGTCGTTGTATTAGCATCAATCGATGTTGATTTCATCAAAGAGCTTAAGCGATGAACTCATTTTAAGTTCTCCCGATTATGGATAGAAAAATTTAGCAGAGTTAAGGTAGACAATGCCTCTTCGTAACATTTATTATAACGCCATTTTCATGTCGTATACTTTCAAATTTCTAAATCTAATATTGGTGTGGTGTACACTATAGACAAAAATGTAACTCGACTACGATTGATCCAAGCAAAGGTCCAATCAAAACATAATTTCCACAAAATATTATAAAAGTAATTGCCAATAAATAAGTGCTAATATATAGTAAAATCAAAATCTTTGTGTACAATTGCTAGATATTTTTAAAATAATAGTTTGAATAATATTTTAAAATTTAGAAAAAAAAATTAAAATATCTTTGGATTGAAACCCGCCAATATTATTTTAAAAATATCTTTAAACTTTTAAAAATATTTCAAAAATATTTTTTAACTTAAAAAAAAAAGAAGTTAAAATAGTATTATCTATATAAAAAAAATTCATAAAATTTTAAAATTATAATTAACATTAATCCTTAAAATTTTTTATGATCATTAATATATGGATATAATCTGTATGTTTATACCTCATATATTATTCTCTTATTTTTAAATTATTTCCTTTAGTGTGTTTTTTATATATAATTAAGATACTAATAAAAAATTTAAAAGTTTACGGGTATTTTTGAATTTTTTTTTTAAGTGATAGGTATTTTTAAGTCATTAAAAAATTTAAAGATATTTTTTAAATAAATTATTAATTATTTTTATTTTAAAAATTTTGTAAGTTGAGTCAAAATAGAAAGTTATTTAAAAAAATAAAAATAAACATTTTAAAATGGGTTAGGTTAAAAGAGAATAAGTCTACAAATAAGTATTTTGAATGTTTTTGAATTAAAATAAAATAATCCCACCTCGAGAATCAAAATTTGGACTTAAACGTAATCAATGTCATAAATGAATCAAAATAATTTAAAATTTAAAAGAAGATGAGTAAATAAATATTATTGAAAAAAATCCAATAAAAAGGTTATAAAAATAGTATTAACTATAAGATTAATTATGTTAATGAAGATTATTTATGATGTGTCAATATATTACACAATTAATTTAATCAATTTTTAATTATCATTCAATTGAATTATTTAGAAGTTGAAAATATATTGAATTGTTTTCATTAAAATACGATAAGTAAATAATTATTTAAGAAAAATTAAAAGCTTTGGAACTATACATAAATACAAAATTTAAGGATTATGTTTAATTCTTTAATCTTTATTGTTTCATGTAGTGTCGACATATTCAGAATTTTAAAATTAATTTACTCATTAAAGAAAAAAATAAATTTATATAAAATAATAGAGAGAGAGAGAGAGAGAGAGGTAAAGTCTATCCGATTGAGACCCTCTGCAGACTCCCTTCTTCCACGTTAACATTTAATATTTACAATAAAATAATTAAAAATAAAATAAAAAGCTAGAGAGAGAAAGAGGGAGAGAGAGAGAGAGAGGCACTTTACCACTTTTATATGTTGCACGCATCCATGGCAGAGAACAGAAGGAAACCCCAAAGTTCACAAGCAAACTCTTCTTCCTTCTTCATACCAAACAAGAACAACAAGAACAAGATCAGCCCATCAGGAACCATAATTTGAAGGTTTATTATCAACAATTTCTTCTAATTTTAACTCCCTTTTTCTTAATTTCTTCATCTCTCTGATTTTTGTTTCATTTTTTGGGGTTTAGATCTTGCAATCTCATGCTCTGTTCGATTGGGTTTGGTTCGTATGATTATTGCTTCTGGGTTCTTCCTAGATGAAGGCCATGCCCTTATCCTTGCCTTTTGAAGACATTCGTCCAAATGGGGTATTGAATTTCAGTTCTGTCTCCGATTCTCCGCCGCCGCCTCCACAACTCCGCCGTCACAACTGGAGTTGCTGCACTGATAGTACCAATCTGCTCAAAGATATTTGCTATGTGGGTGCTGCTGAACCCACCTCTGTTCTCGACACTCGAAGAAGCCCTAGCCCTCCCACTTCCTCTTCCACACTGTCTTCGTCTTTCGGCGGCGGTGGTGGTGGTAACGCCTCCACCGACACTGCAGTGGTTGCGCCCCCATCTTCTCTCCCTCAAAACCCTTCTCCTTTAGACAAATGCGGCGGCGCCGGTGGTGGTGGCGCCCTTGGAATTGATGATTGGGAAAGTGTTTTGCCGGAATCCCCTGGCCAAGGTCCCTCCGTTCTTGGGTTAATTATGAGTGATGTTGAAGATCCATCTTTGGGATTGAATAAGCTACTGCAGAGCGGAGGCGGCGGCGGCGGCGGTGGTGGTTCTCATCTGGACTTGGACTTTTCCGGTGTCGATCATGGTTTCGTCTTCGAACCGAATACTCTCGCCGGAGAATCTATTGTTGACCCATCTTGCAACGATTTCCATAACGGGAGACTGTTTCCCGGCGTGTTTCATAATCAGAATCAAATGATGGAAGCGATTGATGAGAAGCCACAGATTTTCAATTCTCCCCAAGTTATGATGAATCAAAATCAAACCCAGTTCACTCAGAATCCAGCTCTGTTTATGCCTCTGCCTTATGGCTCCCCTGTTCAAGATCACCATCAAAACCACCACCACAGCCTGCTGGTTCCGCCGCCTGCTAAACGGTTCAATTCGGGTTCAATTGGGGCTAGTTATCAAGAAATTATGAATCGTAGACAACAACAGGCTCAACAAGTTCAAGTTCAGATGTTTGCTCAGCAGCAGAGGGCATCAATAGCAGCAGCTATGGCAAAACAGAAAATGGTGGATGAAGAAATAGCAAATCAACAGCTCCAACCAGCCATTTCCGACCAGCTATTCAAAGCCATAGAGCTAATCGAAACAGGGAATTCTGTACTCGCGCAAGGGATATTGGCGCGGCTCAATCATCATCTCTCTTCCCCCATTGGGAAGCCCTTTCAAAGGGCTGCATTCTACTTCAAGGAGGCGTTGCAATTGCTCCTTCAAAACCCTTCAAATCCATCCTCCAATCTCATCTCCTCCCCTTATAGCATCATTTTCAAGATTGCTGCTTACAAATCCTTCTCTGAGCTCTCCCCTGTTCTTCAGTTCGCTAATTTCACCTCTAACCAAGCCCTCCTCGAGGCCTTCAATGGCTTCAATCGACTTCACATAATCGATTTCGATATCGGATACGGCGGGCAATGGGCTTCTTTGATGCAGGAGCTTGCCTTGAGAAATGGCAGTGGGTTTCTCAAAATCACAGCCTTTGCTTCGACTTCCACACATGACGAATTTGAGCTGGGATTTACACAAGAAAACCTGAAGAATTTCGCTAATGATCTTGGTATTGGGTTTGAGCTAGAAATTCTTAACATGGAGTCTTTGAATTCTGGTTCATGGCCATTGCCACTAAATGTTACAGAAAATGAGGCGATTGCGGTGAATCTCCCTGTTGGTTCGTTCTTCAACGACGCACTTCCATTGCCGATGGTTCTCCGTTTCGTGAAGCATCTATGCCCGAAAATCGTTGTGTGTGTTAACCGAGGGGGGAACCGAATGGATGTGGCGTTCCCTCAACGTGTAATCAATGCGCTGCATTGTTATTCAGGGTTGCTTGAATCAATGGATGCAGTGACTGTGAATATGGATACCCAAATGAAGATCGAGAGGTATCTACTGCAACCGGGCATCGAGAAGCTGGTGAGGAGTGGTGAGGCTTGGAAGGAAAGGCTGCCTCCATGGAGATCTCTGCTTTTATCATCCGGATTCTCCCCATTGACATTCAGTAACTTCACGGAGTCGCAGGCCGATTGTTTGGTGCAGCGAACGCCGGTGCAGGGATTTCATGTCGAGAAGAGACAGTCGTCGCTTGTTTTATGCTGGCAGCGAAAGGAGCTCATGTCGGTCTCGGCTTGGAGGTGTTGATAGGATCATTTGTCTCGGTTTTAGATGTATGATGATCATCAAAATTGCGGGTTTTTTTTAAAAAAATTTTCTTATCCATTTCGTTACCGTTCAACAACTATGCTAATTGTGAATGTGCTATTCGATAGGAATTACGACTCTCTTAATAGTATGATATTGTCCACTTTCTACCTCAAAATGCCTCACACCGATGTAGATAATATTCTTCGTTTATAAATCCATGATCTTTCACTAAATTAACCGGACTCACTCCCTGCGATCTTAATACTATTACCCATTCAAAAATAATAAAAAAAAAACTGATAATTTAAAGTAAATTGAAATTTGCTTCAAAATGAAATTAAATTTGAAAAGACCGTACGCCATCATAAGTACGAAAGAAACCCAATCAGACGACTGTGACGGCGGGGGCACCATCCAGCTCCGAGAACGACATCTCCATCAAGCTCCAAGCCACGTGTATGGTTGATGCGTGACTTTGACCGGCGCTTCCCCCACAGTCATCTGTCCTCTATATTATTTAGTATTTATTTATTTAATTGTTTGTGGGCCCCACAACTGTAATGTCGCCGTCGTCTGAATATGATCAGCAAGCCAATGAGGACCGTGGGATGGAAGGCCGGACGTGGAAGCTCAGCCGTGTGATTGAAGTAATGAAAGTGTCAATAATTCAGTTGTTTACTAACTGATTTTATTCTTTAAAATGTACATAAAAATATTTAATTAAAAACTTAAAGATTTATAAATCACTAATTATATTTTAATGGATTTTAAAATATTAATTAGCCGACCATATTGACTATCTCCAAATCATTAGCCTACTAATATTTTAAATTTCAATTATTAAATTTATTAGTATATACAATTATATAAGGCAAGTTGAAATGCACCCATTTTATTTATTTATCAGTCAAACCCTTATTAAATTTTGCATATTTATTAGACATACAATTATTTAAATAAAAATAAAAAAATTTTATGTGGATCTAATAAAATTTTTGTATATATAGTTTTCTAAAAATTGATTAGTTATATTTTTTTTAATAGTCAATTTTAAGCTCATTATTTTGGAAGTGGTATTTTTTGTTAATAAACTGTGAGGTCCCATGTTCGTTGGAGAGTAGAACATAATATTTGTTATAAGGGTGTTAAGACATTTCTTTAAAAGACGTGTTTTAAAATCGTAAGACTGATAGTGAAAGTGTTGGAGTATATATGTTTCGATTTTGAATATACATGTTTTTGGAGTAAATTGAAAGTTTAAAAAGTAAAAGATTATAGTTGGGATTGTGTTTGATTTGTTCATAAGTAAAACTAGTTTGTTGAAGCTTTTGTTGTTCTTTTACCTTTATCCTTCTCTCTTTTCTTTTCCAATCCTCAAAGAATGAAAAGAAAACAAAAGAAAAGAAAAAGGAAACAAAATACCTTTCTTTTCACTTGGGGAACTTAGATTCTAATTTCCAAGATGGGAATTTCATGTTTATATTTATATTTATAGATCTACTACTACTTCAATGCAACTAAGGGATCGATATTCTCATGTTAAATTAAACGATTAAAGATCGAAAACATCTTTTTTTTAACATATTCTCAAAATGTTTTGAATACTCTATCGAATTCGGATAAAACATAATATGTTAGGCTACCCTATGTTATGGCATGCTATGATGTGTTTTGAAATAAGAGATTTTACTATGCACAACTCCTAAGCTATGTTTTAAAAGTTAGGCTATGAATGAAATGAATTTATAAACTATTTATAAGAATTTATGCATGCATATTACTGAGTATAATAGTATAATACGTGAGAAATGAATATGAATAAGAGTTGTCTTACATGATTTATTTATAATGAAAAATTATGGGGACCTGATGCGTACTTGTATGTTCATGTGTATTGGGAAACTTTCTCTTTATGATGAGTACGGACGCGTACACTATGAGATGAAAATAATCATCATCTTTCTCATGATGCTACGATGGTCACTATTCTCTTCGGGTGTCGTGTGTAGAGAAGTACAACACATTCAATTTGTCCAAACTAGAAAGTCACCTAAGATAACTTTAAATGATAGATCACATTCATGTTGCATATGTTTGCATTCACTGACGTTAACGGTGAGGTCGCTTGCTGAGTATTTCTTAAAATACTCAAACTTTGTGCTCTTCTTATATTTCAAGTAAAAGCAAGGCACCTGTGTATGGTTGATGATAGCATCGCGTTAAAGACACTTGTGTCATGGTAGTTTTAGGGTAGATTAGGACATCTTTTTCAATCTTCTATTTGATTTATTTATATTACACATTGGTTATTTCATTGTATTGATTTAAGACTTTTAATGCAAACGTATAACTCCATGAAATCATTTTATGAACGATTTTAAATGAATGTTTTCGTATAGAAAGGTCATGTCATGATATAGTAGCATCTCTACTTCAATAGAAAATTAGGATCGTTACAATTCTTTAGTCTCACGGAAAAAATTTCTTTTTCAATACGGTTTTAAAAAGTGAATGGTGAAGTCATTTTCAATTTTGAAGAATATCTTTTATCTGTATGTGCTTGAAATCGTGCAAAACTTGCTGTCAATGACATTGATATTGATGCAAAGCCCCATGAATCTTTAGCTTCAGTTGCTTTCATTTAGCATACGAGAAAGTGACCTTTCTCTTCTCTTCTCTTCCTCTTCCCAAAAAACCAACCAAATCTCGAGCATTATTTCATGTTAAGTCATACAATCATACACAATCTTATGATGTCATCTCACTTTTACTCGTCGTTTTGAGTCGTAAATCGAGCCGAAGAACAAGCAAAAAAAAGGAAGAAAAAAAGTGGGTTTTCTTTTATTATTCTCTCCCAAAAACCCAAATTCAAAATTGATGTACACAAAGCCATTGTTGGAAGAAAGTAGATTCCAAGAAAGAGAGAGAGGCCAAAATATAAAAGTTGAACCATTTGCTTTTGTTAAATGCAAAATGAACTTTAATTTGTTTAGCAATTATCACATTATGATACCAAAAAGGAAGAACTTTTGTAATGGAGAAGCCTCCTAGGAGTGAGGGATTCAGGTAAAGATATGGTAAAAAGTGAGAGACAGACAGAGATTTGGCAGCTTTAGG
Source organism: Cucurbita moschata (assembly GCF_002738365.1). Lineage (NCBI taxonomy): Eukaryota > Viridiplantae > Streptophyta > Magnoliopsida > Cucurbitales > Cucurbitaceae > Cucurbita > Cucurbita moschata. The sequence goes on along the minus strand of NW_019268546.1, from coordinate 1,503,734 downwards.
AGTCTCCGAAAAATGAAAGAAACAAACAAAGCTCTCTTAGTTGAGTTGTACTAATGACTTGTCAAATCCCCTTAATATCATTTTTTTTTCTTAAGAAAAAAAAAAAAGGAAGAAAAAGAAAGACAAAAGGGTTTTGATTTTGTGGTTTTAAGAATATTAAAAGTTGTGAAACTTTAACCACAAAATCAACTAAAGTGTGTTGTTTTTGTATTTTTCATGTCAATTGAGAAACCCATTTACAAAGCTTTGGGGTTTGGTTCAAAAGAATCCTATTCTTCTCCCTTTACTTATTTTACATATCTTTTAATATAATACTTGTTTTACACGCTCTTTATATTTCTAAGTCAGCTTCGAAAATCTTTATTATTAAATTATTGGACGAGAATATCTCACTTTTGTGTATTACATGAAATTAAACGTGAATATATTAAATTTAAAAGGAATAATGAAAAGGATTAAGCTAAACGAGATATATAAATATGATTTTAATAAAAAGAGGATTAGATTACGATCTCGATAATACGAGCGTAAAAAAGTATAATGTAAAAGTGGGTTAGGGAAAGCATTTGGAAAAAGGAAAATGGTGAAATATATGTACGTGGGTGCATGCTCGTATGCGTGTAGACAGAAAAAAGCTAGGGTTTCGGGAGATAAAATAATTCGTCTCTCTCGCTTTTATTATTATTATTATTATTATTATTAAAACTTTAATAGATGCTTGGCCACACCATATCTTTCTCTCTTTCTTTTAGGTTAGAGTCAGCTTAGAAACAACGCGTTGTTAGCATTTTTGTTTTAAAGTTTTGTTGAAAAAGTTATAAATATACGAAAACCCAAAAGTAAACACTCATATGATTAGGAAAGGCCAATAATTGTAGGCCCTCTCTCTTCTACATCTGTCTTTGTTTTTGGAATTTTTAATGAATACTGTTTTGTTTTATTATTATATGGTGGAGTTTTGGCTCCACAACACTTTTGCATGGCTGAGTTGGCAACACTCTATTTCATGTTTTTTTTTTTTGGTCTTATTTTTAATAAAAAGTAAACTCGTCCCATTTAGTTTGGTTTAGTTTGATTTTGGTTTGTTTGGTCTAACCATATTGTACTTCTTTTTTAATAGAATCGTAATCTTTAAGCCTTATGTGCGTAAGAGATTGAAAACGAGAGATTCTTTAGTCGATCGATTTTTTTTGAAAACGCTGTCGTTTTCGGTTTATGAAGGTTTTATTTGAATAGAAAGATGAATATATTAAGGTATGGAATTTTGTGGTTGACCCAAGAGAGGTAGAGAGAAAGAGGGCAAATTAAAAGAGTTGATTAAGCAACCAACTTAGTGTGAGGCCATGTGTTTAGGAATGGAGGGTGGGTTTGGCAAATGATTGGTGGAATTTTAATTTGGTTTACATTAATTCAGCTATCAGACACAACATTGACTTTGTTTATAATTTTGGGTCTCTTAAAAATATATGTTGGGTCCCTTAAACCCTTATGATTAAACATAATGTTTGATAATACAATTATATGTTTCAATATGGAAGGGTAAAAGAAGAATCCATTATTTTGATCAATCTCATTCACGTACATTTTAAAAAATTATGTTAGTGTAAGGATCCAAAAAAAGAAAAAAAACGAGGTCGCTAGAAAAAGGGGGCGACACCCTCACCCTACACGTTTTTTCCAACGTCAAGAATATGTCAACGACCTTCAACCACACCTCACAGAATCCACCTGCAAAGAAAAATAACATGATATAGAGGGAAAACGAGGGAGAAGAAGAAAAGAGTGTTGAGTTACCCCACACGAGCACGATGCCAACAACCACCCATTGAGACTAATCCCATTGAGACTAATCCCATTGAGACTAATGATGTCGTATAGTGTAGATAATATCATGGAAGGGAGGACTAACAAGCTACGAAACACCATGATGCACACGAGTGATTACTACTGAACGGTGCTGTAGCTTTGCCAGTCAAGAGGATGAACTGATTGCTAGTGCAACTCCTTGTGCGCACGTACAAAGGGAGATGGAGGGGTATTAGAAAAAAGGAATGAATGTGGAGGTTGTGTCACGAAGATGATGTAAAAATCAAAACTACGGGGGATCTCATGCATTTTGTATGCGCATACCATGACACAATGCAAAGGGTAGTTGAAGTTTTAAATGTTTAATTCTGCATATGAATTTAGATGATGACGGTGGTCGTTACAGTTGATCTCTTATATTTTAGTAAACTATTACCAATTCCTATCACAATGATCGAATATGAAACTTAACGAAACATTGATATATATAGATTAGTTATTTTATATCATTACCAAATGTACTCGAACATTTACTCATTTGTTAGTTAGGTGTAAGAGTTGACCTAAAATTTAGGTTAGATGCATGTTAATTGAAATTGGGTGAAGTTTGGTAATGGGGTACGCATATTTGTTGAAAAGTAATGATTGTTAGTTCAAGAAGTCAACGTAGTGAAGCCAAAATGGGCAACGAATCAGTACTTATTTGTAAGCGTCTGACAGCAAATTGTTAAAAAAAAGAAAAGGGTTTGCATGTTTTGATTAAGGAGTTGAATAAAACAATAATATATGAATAAAAAATTGAAGTAAAAGGGACAAAGCATGAACATGCAAACTCAACATCAAACTCATTGTCAAAACCGACTATGGAAATTCAGTGTAATAAAAAGCTGAAAACAATAAAATAAAATAGAAATATCCATTAAAATACCTCCTGAAATTGACATGTACCTAGCCTCTCACGTTGACATTGCATTGCGGGCCTCCTATGTGGCCACTACTATTCGTATCATGGCATGGAATGACTCTCACATTCGGGTCGTTGTGGGGTCTACTCCAACCGCAGGCGCCACTTGGTGTGGCGTTGCTAGGTCAGTTTGAGTTATGAATTCCTAAAAAATCAGACTTTCTTCTACTCTTGTCTCGGGGGTCCTTCTCCTCTACATCCCCTTCGACGTCCACTAGGTGACATGATTTATAACTCTTAACATATAAACATACCATACATAGTATTATATCACGCATAGTTCAATCATCAATAACATTCTATATGACCATTTATTATCTTTCATATGATGTACCTGATGATAATGGTGCATCAGCGGTGGGGCAACAAAAATACGTTGAGCCTACCTCGTTGGATAGTTTACAGAATCTATAAGCTTAAAGCTATGATATCAACTATAATGACCCTAATCTATAAGCTTATGTTTCTTGGACTTTTAATCCTAGTTATGTTTTCATTCTTAACTTGGAACTTCTCATTCTTAAGATGGTATCAGAGCATCATTTTTAACATGGTATCAAAGCAGGAGATAAGAAGAACAGAAAAAAAGTGACAAAGATCGAATAATAGAAAGAAAGTGACAGAGATCGTATTAGAGCACCGATCTTGGTGTTCTTAAATATCAAAATTTTCTTTATGTCGAAATCAACTAAATCCAGCTTTAAAATTTCGGATGTTTATTTATCACATCCTTATTATATTCATCACTATGATCAACCAAGATATTCCCTTTGTTCCAATCAAATTAAATGAGACAAATTACCAAGCGTGGAGTAAATCATTTATGCATGAACCAAGAAGCCGCTCTTCAAGTTTTGAGATACATAAAAAAAACGGTCTACTTTTGGATTTTGCATCTTTCTAGGAAATTCAATAATTTATTGGAAGTCTAAAAAATAAATGAATGTGTCTAGATCATCTCGGTTTTGTATCTCAATGGCAAATTCAATTATTTCTTGGAAATCTAAAAAACAAACAAATGTTTCAAGTTTTGCATCTTCCCAAGAAATTCATTTAACCAATGTGTCCATCGTAAATACTTGTTTAGAGTTACCTTCACAAATATTTTCACTACTATGAAGACAACAATTTAATTTTGTGAAAGAAAAGTCGGGTGTTATTGACTATACTGTCGAACTTGAGACACTATCCAAGAGGGGAATATTCGAATATATCTCTTGGATATTCGAATATATTTTATATAGCATAATCAAAAAGAACCGGACTTTCCATCTCACTTTTATTTCTCAGTCTTACATTAACATGTTATCATAGACAAAAATGAAGAAAAATTTAAAATACAAAGATTAAAATAAAACAAAAAATATACAAACTTAAACCTTTTATAATAAAAGAAAATTGATTTAAACTAAAATTATAATGGACGAAGTCCATAACCTTAAATAAAATAACTCTAGATCTCCCTACACAACAAAGACTTTATCATAAAAATAAATGATAATGTTAGGGTCAACTATTATGGTCAACTGTCCATCAAAACTTAATATGGTCAACTTAAAAAGAAAAAAAAAACCAACTCCAAATTGCTGTCGACAATAATAATCAAATTGAAACTAACGTGTGACAACATGAATGGAAATGTTCTTATTGCGTAGTTTCTTGGTTTCTCGGCCAAGGATCTGTACAGGTTGGAAGTGCTTCGTATTCTATGACGTGTATGGGATTTAGCGTGTACTCTTGCTACATGAAAACATAAAATACATTGTGCACTACAAACTTGGTTTCTCGGTTAAGGATCTTTATAGGCTTTTCTTTCATAAATCAAATCTTCCCGTAATGAAAGTGTTTTGTATTTTTGACGTGTGTGGGGTTCGACGTGTACTTTTGCAGTATGAAAACATGAAATACATTGTGCATGACAAAAAGGCTCGATGAGAGTGCTAGTCTATACACCAGTTGTTCAATTCTTTCTAAGATCTCGAAAGGACCAATAATTTTAGGGCTCAACTTGCCCTTCTTTCCAAATTCGAGCACCCCTCTCGTAAGTGCTATCTTTAGGAACACCTAATCTCCGCAACCAACTAGACTTTTTAGTTCAATTTCTCGTATGGTTGCTTTTATAACTTGAACTAGTTTAGGACTTGTAAGTTAAGGTTCACTTACTTCTTTTCATGGCACAAAGAACTGCCACCATTTCCTCTATAATATCTTCAAAGGTGCCATCTAACTTTATCTTCTGTCATCTACTCCTTGTAATTAAACTCTAAGGATTCACTACAAAGAAAGTAAGATTTATCTCAAAACAAAAATACTTGTTTGAGATTTGAATCACTCCACAAGCAAAATCGATCATGTCAAGCTCGAATGATTCTTAATATGCAACCTAAACTACATAGAATTGTAAAAACTTAACCCTTCGACTAAAAGAAAGAAAGCACAAATGCTCTTTTACTACCGTTTTCAAGTCTACTTTACAAATATAAGATACATGTCTTTATTAGTCTTATAATGAAAACTCTTGACCTTCCATGAAGCATTACAAGAGTCGTAAACTTCATATTTTATGATCATAATTAGCCACGGTGTAAATGTAACCTTAAAATAAATAAAAGTTTCAAAATACATTAAAGAAATATCATAATTAATTCATCCACTTAAAATTTGTAACATCCATAAATGAAGGTGGATTCTTTTTTAATCTCGCATCAATTATAAGATCTTGTGATAATTTAAACATTTTTTTCACGACGATGAAGTTTATACTGCACTTGGTTCATATCACAAACCCTACCATGGGCTCCTCAAAACTGAAAGATTAACCTAGCTTCTTAGTCCCATATGATGAACACTTGTCCACCACCAATTCAGATTGTCACAACTAGGAATAATTGACTTTTTTTCTCTAGGGTCAAAACACTTTTTTTTAGGTAAATCTTTCATTGGTGATCACTATAAGCCTTACTTTGTTATGGTCAGTCACATATCAACTAACATATTTCCTTTGTGAACTCTTCACATTAGGAACATATAACTAGCCTTGCATAACATAATGTCATCTAACAAGACTAAAGATCCGTCTCGAGGCTCATTTCATAATGTTAATAGATTTTATGTGATATAGATCTTTCTTTTACGCTTCTATTATGCGCTTCAAGAGAATATGCTGGATCATTAGGTAATCTTGTTGTACCATAGCCTTATTGATCATAGTCTTAACTGTGGCACCTTACTTAAAGTTATGTTTCTTGACTGCCTCGTGATAAATGTAGACTAATGAACCACCTTTCTTCTCTTACGGTGATGACTATAACTCTTCTATTATCATAGTAGATATAAGTAGATACCCTTGACCTATAAAAGTTCTCATATGACTAAAGCTTTTTAGCCTCATAGAGCTCCTTGCTAAATTCAACGAGATTAGGGCCTATAGTTATCTTCTTCCTTTAGCTCATTGGACCATATAATGTAACACTTTGTCACATAATATATTGGACACAAATGCATATATGAATTTCATTGGCCACCTAGGAACTTCTATACTGCTCTTTGAGTTCCTTGATGTTCATCTGGATTGTAAAAATTCTTTAGGTATTGGTGTCGTGGTTGTTCCTTAAGCATTAAGAAGCTTCTTTTGCATACAATGTAACAATTCATGCTTAGAATTTGGATTGAGATTTGAAATTCAGATTTGGCACTTAATAGTCCCGTATTCCTACCTTGCCTATCTTGTCTGTAATCTTATTATGGCATAAACTTATCTCTCATGACTGTTTTTCCTTCCTTCCTTAAACTTTGCTAGGGCTGGAGGAGCCAATGTCAAATCTTGTCTTTCGTCTAGATGTAGATGGCGTGTTCAATGTTGATTCTACAAGCTTCACTTTATGAGCATGCTTGTCATTTATGACGGTGCTTTAGAGAGTGGTCTTATAACTTTCTTGGCATGTGATGCCTCGTGCCTTGAGTATTTGATAGACCCACGTACGTTAGAAAGTACCAACTCTAGACGTGATGCTTTCTTTGTAGCACACTTCTTGAATGACTCCTTTTGTTTTCACAAATGTTGTTGGGAGTTTCAATCATTGCCTGTCTCAAAGTTGAGATGTTTATAGGTAAGAGGTCATATAGGGTTATGATCTAGAGTTGTTGCTTTCATACATCTTGACTATATAATTGAGAATTTCAACAAAAATATCTTGTTCTTCGCCCTCTTCACATTAGTAATCAACTTGATATTTTTATCCAAAAGCTAAGAGTGAAGTCACTCGTCTTGATGGTCTATCTTGTCTCCAACAACCCACTCCTCAATAAATTATTTTTTATTTTAGGGACATAATAGACATCTGAATTGCAAAGGTTTCTTCCATTTTGAAGTTTAGAGACTACATCCTTTTTTTCTTTAATTGTACATTTGGATAGATCACCAAATGTTATGTTGCCATGTTCACCTTTATCGAGCATTGTAAAGAACTTCTTTCTTCTGTGCATGTGGTTTGAGGCTCTCGAGTTTCGGAACCACGTGACCAATTGAGGAGGCTCCTTTTGTTTTAGGACATTAACAATACTAGTACATCACTCAACTTCTCATCATCAAGAAGATTAGCCTTCATTTCTCTGTTATTGTCTATATTATTCCAAGAGTCATATGAGAAATAACCAAATTTCTTACAAACATAGAACTGATTTTATTTTTCTTATCTTCCTTGTCAACCACATCCTAAACCTCAGTCTCGGCCACAAACCTCATTGCTTCTACGATCATTTCTTTAACTATCATCAACGTGGTTACTACTTTGTTCATTATAGTGGTTATCACAACCACCTCATCCTCCATTTCGACCCCATGTCTACCTCTTCTTCGATGGTAGCCTCTCTCTTGACATAACATTCATGACTTGAAACATTAAACGTATGAAACATTAAATGTATTCTCTTTTATATATATATATTGGCTGTATGAACGTGATGTAAAATTGGAGGTTCTAGGTGCATGAAAGTGATGTACGCACAGTTAATATTTACAAAAGTGATGTACATCTACATATGAAAAACGATGCATACTTAGTAAACCCTAGAGTACGTAAGTGGGACACCTAGTGATGTTCGTATAATCTAGACACAAGTTAAATACATGAACGGGACACATGAACCATTAAGGTACATGAATAATTAGTAAGTATATTGATGTGTGTTCCTCATAGAGTGATATTTAATATTTATGTTATATATATATATATATATATATTTTCATACTAATATAAATATATGTAGGATTTGTTATTTATAGTAAGTGAAGAAAATAAAGTGATTTACAAGGGTTTTGTTTCTCCTAAATTGTTTTTCTTGTCGTGTTTTGAATTTAGCCTGAGGGCCCAATTGTTAGATGTTTCTATCTAACTTCCTACATTCAGTGCATTGAATCATAACGATAAGAGTATTTGATTGAAAGTGTTACCTGACTCAAAATTTGATTGGCCTGACGTGGTGAGAATCAACGTTCAAATAATCGTGATTCTTATCAAAAAAATTTCAAACAACTATTTGCAACAATTTTGTGATTCATGGATCTCCGATCAAAAAATTGTATCCAAGCTCTGTTGCTAGTCTACTCTCTTTGAACTTTTTAAACTTGGCTAACTGAAACATTTGAATAATTAAAGGGAGGGAAATCACCCTGTTGCTTGTCTTGGGACAGATTAAGGCAGGGACCTCTGGACTTGTTTCTTATGAAATTGAGTGAGGATTGAATATGTGAGACTGTAAAGAAGAGGGAATCATAGAATATACTCGACTGGAAAGAAGAGGGAATCATAGAATATGCTCGGCTGCTTAGTGGTATTGGGAGAACCATTATGGCTATTGATTTATTTGAATTCATCCAGAGTTGCGGAAGAATGGAAGGTAAGCATTTTAAGTTCTTGATTTTAGTTTTCTTTAAATTCTAGAGATTTTTTTGGAATTAAATTTTAAATTTTTAGTATGTTGATATCGAAGGATTTCATACAAGTTTTATGAAGGGAGTCTAAGTTGACTTGGATCAAAAGACTTTGTTCTGATGAACATCAAGAATCAGCATATTGTAAGTTTTACAATTTTAGATGATATTTGGATGTGTTTATTTTCTTTTGTGATTGTCCTAAAATTACAATAAGAGTACTTTGTAAAGAACTTTGATGAAATAACCAAGTACATTGAAGTCATGAAAGTTATGAAAATAGAAAAAAAAATGAAAAAGAATCATAAACTAATCGTATTTTGAAGAAAAAAAATCCATGCAAGCGATGAGGGGCAAACAAGCGTCAAGCAAGAGGCTGAGTAGCGTGTCACCCTCCGCAGAAGACATGTGTCGAGTAGGAGGAGGAGAGGCGCATCGATGTTAGGCAAGGACACGCATCGCAACCTTAGGGAACGACTCAATTCAACCAATCAACCCGAGATCAAATCCACTTTGCCAGTGTGTGATACTAGAATTGAAAACTTGATCCGATCGCCTGAGATTCAAACTAACCTGGATCATTGCGTGCCTATCAGAAAAGGACACGTGTCACAATCAAAGCACGACTTCATCTCCAAAAGGTGCGTCGTACTTGCGCATGAGTTGCTCGTGTGGGAGACTTCCCGTGTGCATGTACAATGCATGTAGGTCTCTTTTTGTCTCGTTTGACATCCGTTTGTCATATTTTCAACTCAATTTCGATAATAACCCTAATCTTCCTTGAATTATGACCTACTAGAGGAATTAAAAAAATTTAGAGCTCCTAACATGCTAAAAAGTTAGCTTATGAAGGCACACAACATCCAAGTAACCACTTTAGGCAAGTAATACTTAGTGCTAGCATTCCTTACCTCAAGTGATTAGAAAACGTATGTTAATTACTTCGGAAGGGCGCTTTTAGATGAGTATGCACGGTATATATGTTATGATAAAATTACCGTTTGCCCCTAAGTTGAGATTTCCGAGAAGCATGTTTTATGTATCATGCAAAGTTAGAAAGACAATGTACATGACTAGAATACGAGTTGGACAATATGGATGAGTATGTTATGCATGATGTAAAATATAACCAAAATGCCTCAATGATGTGATTTGAAACGAATGGTGTTTTATATGCTTTCCGTTCTATTAGAAAGGAGAATAGGCTATTGTGATCTATGCTTTAGGTGATTGATGAATGTTATCTCCCATTGAGCTTGTTTGCTTGTATGTTTACCTGATATAATATGTTTTAGTTGTAAGTGTATGACTGTGTTTCTCTCTGTAGAGTGTATTTTATCTACACAGAGCTAGGGCATTTGAGTTTGATTGACTAGACGATCTAGGTCAAGATGTCTCCAAAAGATTAAGCACCTTAGGATCGTGATCACCGTTCAGAGGGTTTAGACAGTGTTCTCGGATGAAGAAAGACTCGATGAGTTAGAACATAGCAGCCTAGAGCCAAAAGTCCATGTTAAGCTACCTAGGCACCCTAGGAATCCAATAGACCTTGTCAACTCCCAAATAAAATAAGACTGAAGTGAAATCTAAATTATGGATTACATGCTTAGGTGATGGATAGGCATATCTCCCTAACAAAGCATGCATGAGAGGACTCAGTTAAGATTAGAGCGCTACAACTAGTGCAATTTACACGTTGATCTAAGTCAAAACGTCTCCAATAGACCCTACACCCCAAGATTGTGAGCGACGATCAGAGGTCTAGACCTAAGTGCACATAGAGATTTGGATTACCTCCAATGAGCTAATTTCAAGCGCCTTGAAAATGAGAGATGAGATTTAAAGTGTTTAGGAGACTTTGAACCTAGTAGACCTCTATGGCATCCAAGGACAATAGAGGTAGCTCTTCAAGCTTATAGCAGTGTGACGGTGACCTCGGAATCTCCACTACCTATCCACTCTGGTACTCATTTTGTCAAAAATCCACTCTGATAACCATACCATCGAGATAGGTATAGGTCGGATAGGGGAGGTATGTCTAGACGACTAGATGCCCAACCATGTGAAAATGGCTAGAAGTCTCTTGAACAGGGCCCCTATGCTATAAACACGTTCCTGAGAGGGGAGCGTGGGACCACATAGGTTGACCCAGTAGCTAATCGGCACACAGGTGGTTGTTCCCCCAAGCTTTGGTGACTTTATAGTCCTATGGGAGGATCTGCCAGCTAACCTTTTAGAGATGATGTTTAGACTAGCCGATACCATACTATTTTTAGAGAGGGTATGAGATGTGTCTTAACCCAAGTCATTGATCATTCACTACATCAGCAAAGTAATTTACCAAGGTCAAAGAGAAAAAAGATTGTAGCAACCCAACAAGTCAAAGATAGCTTCTAGGGTGTTAGTAGTTGGTATGGTCTACTTCTCTTTCCACTCTGATACCAGTACCGTTGAGCTAGGCCTACATAATTAGGGTTGTGTGATTGACAGGGGACATGAAAAAGTCTAAAACACCCCGAATGGAGAGGAAAAAGAAAGAAATTTTGGAAACCGAAGTTGGTGAATACCCATCATGCTTCAATGAATATATTCAAATAGAATGAATGGTTTTCGAGAAAACCAATTGCTAGAGCTTCCTTGATGTCACGGCTAGAAGTTTGATGAAGAAAACATCGTGAGAAACTCACTCAAGCGTGCAAACGAAAGTAAGTTTCAGAGCATCGAAGTAATGACACGTGTGTTTCCTCTCTGTCTAACGGTAGGAGAAGATGACTGACCACTCCTTTTTTTTTTTTAAGACTGCCTTTAAGTTTCTAAAAAAAGTTAATTCATTAAAGGACCTAGACAAGAAAAGTGGAGGAATTTTGAGCTTGGGAACGACTTGAACCGAGCTCTCGAAGGTGACCAAATTAGTAAGTAGCTACCTCAAACATTTCTCAAGTTTTACTTATAGGGTTCCCTTAAAAATGACTTCCGGAGTTAATATTTACTTAATATTAAGTGAATATGGAAGGTTTAGGACTTGACCCACCCATTAAAGGCTTCAATTGAATGTTTTATCCGGAAGTTACCTATTAGGGCTCAGTAAATCTTAAAATTACACGTAACTGAATTCCACTTAACTTAGACAATTCAAGGAATAAATTTTGTGATGAAAGATGGATTTAAAGAGAATAGAAGTATGTTTAGAACTTAAACCAATGATAAGATAAAAATATTCATATTAGGCTTTTTACTATGTTTTATAATTCAAATGAACTATGAAATACATAAAATTTTACAATTTTGATATGTTTGGATACAAGAATGATTTGTATGCTTTGAAATAAGACAAACGTGAACTATGTAAAGCACTTGATGTCTAAGTTGCACACTTACCTTTATTATGAACTCTCTAGAACTTTAATTATGAACTTAAAGCCTGCACATTAACTCGAACAGTAGAACCAAGTTAAGTAGGCTGATTTTAAGACAAAGACACTACCATGATCTTAAGCCTAATACGATGTCCATATAGCTAAATATCACTCTATGAAACAAATTCAATCTTACCTAGTACGTGCCTTAAGTCATTCTAGACCTCCTACCTATTTGGTATATCATGATCTCATATTATGATCGACCCTAATATTAAAAAATAAAAAAATAAGAGAAAAATAGTAGTATATGAAAGACAAAGAAAGGGAACAAATACTTTCAAATTAATTTTAAGATAAAGTTTTAATAATATCTTTTTAAAAAATGTGAAGGTTATTTTTTTTTTTTTTGTAAAAATTGATCAAAGGAGTAAGATAGTAAATAATTACCATAAAGGCTAAAATTGGAAAAAGAAAAAAAAAATATATATATATATATAGATATTTATTTCAAGAGTATTTTTTTAAAGTTAATATGAAACTTTTTAAAGATGAAAAAGGTGAATCTAAGTAGTTTTTTTTTCATTCACACCAATAAATAATACTAACCCAGCATGCCCTAACGATGAGACAAATATTATGAATGTGGTACGACATGTCAACAAAAACGAAAGTAGACAAGTTTCACTAAATAGGAACAACATGCATGCATGGTAAATCACCGAAAGAGAATACGTAAATTTTATTACTTACTATTCAATAGTTTAGGAGAAAACATATCATGTCATCCTATAGTAAAAAAACGACACAAATTTTGGTAGCATCCCGATGGAAACTTTTCAAATTTAACCGTTGAACAAGAGAGTAAAAAAGAAGAGAGAAAAATTGAGAAGATAGTGGGGAAGGAGGGTAAAATGGGAAGCAGCGAAGGTAAAAAAAAAAGCATGTAAAAAGGTTATAAACGAGCAGCTGTAAATGGTACGAAACAGAACAAACCCCACTGTCCCTCTCTTTTACCTTTCCCTCTGCAGAGACGAAGCCGCCTGGGTGGCAGTAGTTTGAGTACCCACAAACCCAATCGCGTCCCGCAGGTCAGGTCCTAAACTTAAAGGGATACACTTAATTAATGCCCCTTTTTATAACCAAATATGCCCTTCCAAACCTCACTCTAACTAAGACAACAGCCCTCTAAAAGGGCACCCCCTCCTCTCTCTCTCTCTCTCTGTGCAAATGGCAATTTAGGGTTTTTTTTTTTTTTTTTTTTTTTTTGGATCTGAATTTTTGTTCTTCCCCTCTGCTTCAGCCATTGGTGAGAGTGAGAAATTTGTTAATTTTAATTTTTATTGTTATTAAAATAAGGGAAGTGATTTTTTATGTGAAAATTATGCGTTTTTTTTTTTTTTTTTTTTTTT
>NW_019268546.1:1409100-1489457 GCF_002738365.1 Cucurbita moschata | reverse complement strand
GTTTTTTTTTTTTTTTTTTTTTTTTTTTGGATCTGAATTTTTGTTCTTCCCCTCTGCTTCAGCCATTGGTGAGAGTGAGAAATTTGTTAATTTTAATTTTTATTGTTATTAAAATAAGGGAAGTGATTTTTTATGTGAAAATTATGCGTTTTTTTTTTTTTTTTTTTTTTTATAAATTTTCTCCGACATTGCAGGTACTTTGCCTCGAAATTTTAAAAGAAAATGTTGGAATATGAATGGGGATCAACGAACGCGCCGCCGATTCTTCTCCCCGGCGACGAATCCGAACCCGCTTTCAACCCGGAAGCGCCTCACTCTCACCATTTACCCACTTTCATCGACCATCACCACCACAACACTTTCTTCCCGACTCTGACTCCGCCGCCGTTCACTACCCACTTCGGCGGGTTCGACGACCACCCACATAGCTTCATAATGGGTCCTTCTCATCATTACGATACTGTGGCCGACGCCGTCCATGGCGGAGGTGTCGGAGGGGAGGAGTTTGTGGTGGTGCCCAAGAGTGAGGAGGTTTGTCGGAGTATAACGGCGGTTCCTGTAGATTTCGCGGCGAGGATAGGGCTAAATTTAGGGGGGAGAACCTATTTCTCGTCTGAGGAGGAGGAGTTCGTGAATCAATTGTACCGGAGAGCGAGAACCGGTGGCGAACCGGGTTCGGGGAACTGGTCGGCTCGGTGCCAAGCGGAGGGGTGTAATGCGGATCTGAGCCAAGCCAAACAATACCACCGACGGCATAAAGTTTGTGAGTTTCATTCTAAAGCTTCCACCGTCATCACCGCCGGGTTGACTCAGAGGTTCTGTCAGCAATGCAGCAGGTTCGTTCCCCCTTCCTTCTAAAATTCCTAAACTACCCTCGTAGTCTGTCATTTCAAAATCTCTCCGTAAACATTTAGCGTTATGATCGTTTGGTTAATTAAAAATTATGTTATCGAAATACGTCCGAATTAAACCGAGATGAAATAGTACACGGAGCTTTAATGTGTAGCTACTCCGACATTAAAATTAGTTGAATTAATCTTTCATTATAGTACCTAGGCTTCCAACTACTTAAATATTTCACCCAACTTAGTGAGTCAAGTGTGTAAAATGACATGAATACCCTTGTTAGAGGTCAATCATTGGTTGGCCGTATTGTGGAGTAAATCCCGAGGGTAATTCCGTCCGTAGGAAAAAATTCCTGTAGTTTTCAGGTTTGACGGTGGCTCTAGACTTGCCCCCCTTCACAAAAGACCTAGAGCCACTTTCCAGAGATAGCTGCACATGTGCCCAAAATACCGAAAATACCCTCGCGATACCAAAATAATGATTGGCCTTCCGTACAAAGAAAAAAAGAAACCCGGAGGGCATTTTCGTACCCCGATTTTATTTTTGGTTTAATAAAATGTGTGTGTTTGGAATGAAGAACCAAACATAGGTCAAAGTCAAAGGTTAGAAGCGGGGCCCACGTCCATTATTGTAATAATAATATACATGAAAAACTATGTATATTATGTGTATGATAATATTGAAAAATGGATGGTGGAGGGTTTGTTACAGGTTTCATGTGCTGGCCGAGTTTGATAACGGAAAACGGAGTTGTCGGAAGAGGTTGGCGGATCACAACCGTCGACGGCGGAAGACACAACAAATTTCCAATCAAGGAAGCCCCAAGACGCAGCGCCTTCAAACTACTACTACTACTACTTCTTCAACCGAACAGTCGGCGTGGTCGGTGACCGTGGCAGTGTCTCCGGCGAAGATGTCGTTGGAGTGCCTTAACCAACGCCCATATTAGACAACGAATTTAATGATATTAATATGTGTATTGTGTAGGTAGCTTTTATCTTAACCTTCTTTATTTTAGTTTTAATAAGAATACATTTTGTGTAATATTATGAATTTCATTTAGTAGTAGTAGTGATGCTCTCATTTGGGTGTGCAACTATGGGATTTTTATTACAAAAAAAGTTATATAATATTCATTTTCATTCGTCACCTCATGTTTTTTTAAAAGTTTTATAATACGACTAATTTTAGGATAATTAAGTTAGGTTGGACTCTAAGCTGGTTCCAATAAAATTCATAAGTGAACCTAACTTATTAGAATGAGCTTAGGAGCATCAAATTAGATCTGAAATTGTAAGAGAACGTCAAAAGTTTGGATTGGATGAAATTGTTTGATGCATGAATAACACGTATCATGTGGTCTTATTTACGTCATGATATTTGAATTAACTATATGATGCATATACTTTTCTTTACGTTTGTTTGTAATTGTCATGTTGATATGATCACAAGTATGGAAGTATTTTGTATATCATTTCATTGAACCATGATTTTTAATGCAAGATTTCATGCATGTTGTATCTCATATGATTATGGATTACTTCTCATAGATTTATACACCACATTATTATTTGCTTTCCTTTCATTTTTGTTGGTGGTGCGCTAGCCTATATATAGTCAAGCATATGAGGTACACTAATAATACCACGTAGTGGATCCACATACATATGGGTGGACCGTGTATAAAAATTATTATGCATCCAACCTACGTGAAAAAAAGAAAGTAGTGTCCAATGATGGTGTTACTAAATGAGTATTTCTCATCTTAGGTTTTAACATTTTTACGGGTAAAAGGTAAGAGTCTTATGTACGGACAATAATAAAGGCATAGACAATATATATAAATATTCTAATTTATAATTTATGAGATTTTTATCTTTTATTTCATTTTATTTTTTCTCTTTGATAATTGAGTTTTATTTGAGTTTTGAAGTTTAAAAAAAGATTTTGGTTTTGAGATAAAATTTGATTATAAAACCAGTAAATTCAATAATTTGAGATCAAATTCAGATGAAATTAAAAGGAGATTCAAATTTGATAATAGAAACTATAATTAACCTAAAAAGATATGCGAAGTAAATGAAAACAGAAAAGTTTAAATAAAAAAGAAAAGAAAAGAGAAAAAGAATGATAATGATTTGAAATTTTCCAGGAAAGGTATCTGTTTGGTGTCAGAGAAAGTTGGTCAAAATAGGGTGGTGGATTGCTCTGCCTTCCCGGAAAGTTGCGGTGAGTAGGAATTGGTCAAAAAGTTATATAAACAAATTAACCAACACATACCCATAATTCTCCTATTCTCAATCTCCACACACACATATATATATATATATAATATTTAGGCTCCATGTCAGATATCTCGATCATGTTTGTCCGAGACATGTTGTTCATGATTGCATACTCGTTTCACCACTTCATTTCACCACTTCATGATGGAGAACGAAACAAAATGCTTGACCATCAAGACAGTTTTACCCGTCCTAAGAGTTGCAAAGAGAACTCCCATCAAGCTGGGGGCTTGGACTAGACGAACTGGCTTTGTGATAGTCAAGATGGATGACTTCGACATCGTGTTAGGATGAATTTCCTACTATAACAAAGTCATTTTCATGCCACTAGCTAAAAGCTTAGTAGTAATGGGGTCCAACCTGACGATATCCAGACAAACACCTTAACTAGGAGTGAAAATGATGTCAGCACTACGGTTGAGAAAGGATATTAGTCATGATGAACCTATGCTCACTACCACTACCATATTTAAAGAAGGAAGCTCGAGCGAGCCAACCCCAACACAAGCTTTACGGTTGATTCAAAAACATTGCGATGTGAAACAAGGAAGTCAGACAAAGTATTTATCTTCACCTAGGTAGATAAATAATGAGATTGATGTTATATGGAGGGCGAGATTGCCTACAACAAATGAATGTCATACAGTTCAACCTTGAGCTAGTTGAATTCTACAAATAGCTAAATGACTTGCTAATAGTCGGGACAATTAGACCCATAAAGCCTGCCCTAAATGACCACCTAAGGGCTAGGGAGAAACACCAAGCCAACAGGGAGACAGAGACAATCCTTTAAAACAACACATGTTCACCCAGAAGTACCATCCAGACAGATGAAGAGAAGGGTTGGTCAAAAACGTCGACCACGACAATTTCAAGATGGGAAGAGAGTTCTGATCAAGTTGAGGTCAGATCAACTTCAAGATCAAAGCAACAATAGTCAAAGACTGGTGCGAAAATACTATGGACCTTCGAAGTTATTCACAAGGTCGGAAAGACATCATATAGGATCCAATTGCTCCCATGGATGCAGATTAGCCCTCTTGTCCACGTTAATAACTTGAAACGTTACAATACCAATCAAGAAGACATCAAGCACAAAGAGACAACACGACCTCACACAAAGAAGAAGAATTTTCAAGCGAAGAAAGTAGTAGAGACTCTGACAGAGAAGACACCAAGTGTCAACGAACCGATAAATAGTTTCCAACAGTTCCTTGCAGAGTGGAAGATACTCCTCAATGTTGAAATCAGCTGGAAGCACGTCGAGAGACCTGAAGTCAGCCTCAACTCACATCGCTGAGTTTGCGAAGAGTCAGGTGACAGAGAAGTCAACCAATTGAGTGGGGAGGATATCATGATGTCCAAGCCATGTTGCATATGGCCGCATGTTAGATGTCATGATAATGCTTGTCCAAGCCATGTTGCATATGGCCGCATGTCAGATGTCTTGGTCATGCTTGTCCAAGACATATTGTCCATGGCCGCATGCCCGTACCAAACCCTTTAAACATGCTTTCATCTTATATAGGTTTTTACTATTTCACGTTGTGTCAATATGAGAGTGTATGATAACCGTATACCAAAATCTTAACTACACCCGCCACGACTAAAATGCCCCAATATGTAGTGTAGGGGGATAGACTAGTTGTCACTATATACTATTCAAGCCATGTTGTTCCTTTATTTGCTTATAATCAATAATTTTGCTTTCTTCCCTTCGTCAAATTGTTTTCGAATTGTTTTCAAATGTATATAGTCACTCACCGTTTCTAAAACATTGATCACAAACATGACTCCAGGTTCGAGCATACGTTGATGTTGTCTGCAAAATCTAAATTTCTCAGACTCACTTGTTCACTAGGCTAGAACAAGTGTCGCACAATTGCTCTCCCGCTATCGCAAGAGTGAAACCCTTGTGGAAGGATTCTTTCAAATCTGAGCTTTATTGTGTTTTTCCACTTAAATCACATTGATTCCTCTCAATCTTCCCATTTCATCTCTAAGACTTATCATCAACTGAATCAGAGATTCTTTGCTTGATTTGAGGTTGAAAATGTAGTCTTAACCTCTAATTTCAAAGAAATGCTACACTGTCGGCCGTCATTTCACTGCCACTCATTACTTCATCATTATGAGGTATGTTTGGCCGTTGAGAGGCACCGCAAAAAACACTATTGTAGCAACCACGACACCAACACAGAAATAACTGCATGGGTGATTAGTTGAACTTTGAAGACCAACCAATTCAATTGAACCCATTTGACAACTTCAGTTCGATCGTTGACCGGTTCAATTTGACCAATTGGTCTAGTTGGACCGGTTTAGACCTAGACCAATTTGGTCGGTTTAGTTTTTTTTTTTTTTTTTTAGCTAATTCCAAATTGGGAGATGGAACATAATTTAAGATAGAATTTACTCCTTTCCATATTAGATAAGTATATGAGTAGTTTCCTCCGATGTTAACTTCAGAACTTGAACAATGAATCTCAATCCCAATTTTATTTTATTTAATTACGAATGGTTGATGTAGCCGTATTTAAAATAATTTAGACTTTTCAATAAACTAAAGATATATAAAATTTAAAATTTTTAAATATGAATTTCAAAGTTTATCCTCACAACTTTGAATCAATCAAATCTTCTGGCTTGGGCAATAAGAAAAGTTGAAGAAATGGAACATATAAATCGGCTCCATATCTGTGTCTGTTTGTTTGTGTTACATTTGGGAGATTGATAAGAAATGGGATTGATGAGAATCTCTTTTTCATTCATGTTGGGAGCTCTTTTTGGTGCCTATGCTGCTCAGAATTACAACATTCCCAATGTCAAAAAGCTTGCAGATTCTGGCTACTCGATGGCAACACATGTCGAGAAAAATTATCGAAAGCCCATTGCAGGGAAAACTGATGGCGAGGGCGAGGGCGAGGGCGACCATCAAAAATGATATCTTCTGATCTTTGTTTGTAGCCATGGTTCTTGTGATTGCTTTATTGTGATGGATTTTGTACTCAAATCATTGTTGTATTCATTGTTCAAAAGGCATGGCTTTTACGTACACCTTGAACAAACCAAAATCCAAATGGAAACGAGATGGATGAACACTGAGAGGGCAAACAAGCAACAAAAATAAATCCAACAAAAAGTATTCTTCTGAAAACAACTATCCAGGGTCGATGTTGATTTTGACATAACAAATCTGTCTTCAGTTTTGACTCACTAAGAATTCAACCAATTAAGGTTGTTAAATTCTGGACAAAACACAACACAGATAATAACATCAAAGTGCAGCAAGCAAACGATAGGGAATGCCTAAGTTGTCTATGTTTTCTTTAACAGGTATCCGATCAGAACTCCGATGAGACCAACGAGCACCACAAGCAATACAGAGAAACCGCCACCCTGCCTTCCGCTTGATTCTTTCCTCAAAAGTTCCTGCCAAAAGAAAAAATATATATATCTTTAAAAAAACTATAACTTGGTCAAGTGACGAGATCAAAGGAACATTAGCTGATTTGTGCAATACCAGACACTCATCAAAAAGAGAGACAAGACATAAAGATGCTACACTTAATGGATATAGATGGAGCTTTCTACGTTAAGAGGCTAAAAGTAAAAGCAATGCTAGTAACTAGATTGAAATATGATAAAATTATTGGTAAATACGAAACATCAATTCGAGACGGGCTAAATACCCTTGCTTGTGTTTCGTAATCTTTCGTAACATCAAGGGAAAATAAACTTTAGGGCTCTGTCCTCGGAAAAAACAACGATAGTAAAAGCTTGTATTTCTACCATTGTCAATCTTAATGGTAATAAAATGATCAGCACAAAATTACTAGCGATGAGCCAAAAACTTGTGAAGGTAGCTTCGCATGATTAATAGTGAACCAACCATAGTCATTGAATCTATCTTTGAACTTTTTGAAGGGCTCATTATCTTACTTTTTCATAATACCCAATTTTCTTGAAAGTAAGGCCAAAGGGTAGGGAGGGAAGAGGCGTGGGATTTGGCTTAGATAATTGGCTTCTTGCAACTAAAAGGAATAGAATTCCCCATAGGATCCCTTCCTTCCATTCTCTAAAAAGGGAAAAAATCACACAGTGGGATAACATAATTCTTTCTTTAGTTACAACCAAAAGTCAGCTTGGATACAGGCAAAAATGTCAAGATATTGACTTGTTTTTATGATTTTATTTGAATAAAGACTAGCTTTCATCATAAAAGAACGCCACAAAGTTATCTTTTATGAAAATGTAAATGTCCCTATCTATGTAAATAGACATGCAAGAGAAAAGGACATGGAAACAACAAAATCCATAGAAATTGTTAGGTTTAAATCCTATTTTGGTCCTTAAACTTCCAAATTTTCTGTTTTCATCCCTAACTTTTGAAATGTCTTCACCCCTAAACTTTAGAAAATAATCATTTTAGTCCTTTTATTTTCCTTTACACAAATTCATAACATAGTTTTAAATATGTATATTAGCATATTAATGTGAGCAAGTAGAAGATGAGTACTGGGAAAGGAAATTTTCGGCAGAGAAGTAATACACCAAGGACTTGAACGGCTATTCTTTTTAATGTTGAAGGACTTAGATGGACAATTTGAAATGGTAATTGTGGAAGTGCAAGGACTACAAAGAGAAAATTAGAAAGTTCATACCAAAATAGAACAAACTTGACAGTTAATGGACCAATATGAGATTTTAACTAAATTGTTTCATTTAAATAACTTTAACTATTTTTAAATCCAAAATATAAGATTGTATACTGTATAGATATGCAAGAGGAAAGGGCATGGAAACAACTTAGTTTTTACTCCTTTTTCTTATCATCCCATTTATTTCAGAACATGCTGAGATTTGTCAACATTTTCAATGTTTAGACACAACCCTCTAACGTTTTCTTGGGCTGTCTTTAATATGTACTTATATCTTGTAAAAAGAAAAATACTCACAATTCCTTATTCCATGACAATCAGGCAAAATCTCCTCCCAAACACAATCATAGAAAGAGATCAAAGCACTAGACTAAGTAGAATAGCTAAGCTTGAAGATAAAGAAAATAACATTCAATCCTAAATGAAATACCAGTTCCTGGCGTAGTTTCTGATTCTGTTGCAAAGCTGCAGCTTTCTCCTCAGTCAACTTAGAAACTGCGGACCACGTCTGCATCAATATTTTCATCATGAAGTAGAAAAATCAACAGACAATACAGTAAAAAATAAATGCTATGAGAAGTTTTCAGCATCCACTTATCCAGAAACACATTGACCAGCCCCTTCCAGGTACAGCTCCCAAATGTGTAATATAACAGCTAATATCCCATCAATCAATTCAAATTTACACCCATCCTATACCTTGCATTAATTAAGAAGGGAAGGAAAAAAACACACAAACAAATAAGACAGGGCAGCTTCCGGCGACACAGCACTTCTCAAAAAACAAAAAATCATAAAGTCATGACTGATGGCCCCACCCAAACCCATCACCATTAAAAAGTTAATCTTACATTGTTTGGAAGGTTGCTCTTCCTGTCTTGAACTTGGAAAAAATCCCAACAATCAAATGACAAAAGAATGGTGACTACATCTATTAAAGTTGCTATTTTCCTCCTAAATATATGGATCACAAATTCTAGAAGTTGAAAAAGTCCTCTCATACCTCAATTCTTGACTAACGACTTTTCATCATCTGAAATATCATTCCCATTTTCACATGTAAGTCCCTCAGGCCTTTAAAAACATGTACATGTTTGCCTGGTTGTGCTAGCCAAAGAAAGGTAAATGCCTTAAATATAAATTAGAATTCAAAAGAATCCAAGCATTTGTGTCTAAGATCTTAGTGGTGTATGCTTCTAAAAAATGTCAGAGAAAACAACCAATCTCTCTTTAATGTCTACCTCTTTTCCTCTACTGTTACAATTTTTTAAAAGAAAAAATAAGATTTCAACTTCTCTTGGTGCCGCTCCAACCTTGCTGATAGACATGGTCACACAAAGCCTATCAATTTTTTTAAGTTAGTAGTTTCTTTGCCTATCTTTTGGAATATTTAGAAAGAAAGAAACTCAAGGTTTTCTTTGAAGACAGAGAAAGGGAAAATATAGGAGGCTGAGGGACCAGATCTCTTCTCACCTATATAGTTTTGCTGCTACCGGTAAAAAATTGTAGTTAGTAGTCACCTAATTTTTTCTTTAATTCTAGTGCAAGTAGTTTATACTTGCATTGGACTTTTTAGGAGGATATCTTATTGTTCTTTCTTTTCTACATTCAACTTGAGTTAATAGAGTAGTTACTAAGAAAATAATCTTCCTCCATATTTCATTCTCATTCACATTCCCATGCATTTGGTACAGGCTCTTCACTGGCAAGCAACATTGAAAAAACTTTAAAATGGAACACTAAAACATTGAAAAGAGGACTTTCTGTACAGTCAGAAAAAATATTCATGTTACAACAAAGTTTGAGAAGTGTGTGCAGTGAAAGAAAAGACAATGAAAGAGGGAGCAAAGAGTTTATAAAAGTCATAAAGAAGATGAAACACTTAGGTGTCTATATAGAAGCAAGAGAAGAACATCTTACCTGTGATGACTTCTCTTTAGGATCCTCCAGAGATCTTGAAACCTAATGAACAACAATTGCAATAAAATAAGCAAAAGCATCTGCTTCATCTCCAATGATGGGTGGAAAAGAAAGGACAAGAGTAAAAAACTACAAAAGAAACTTGGAAAACATTTACAGCATCAAACAACGCAAAATTTTGGTTTCCGTCATCAACTGCAGCGGTTCTTGGAGGAGATCCTTCTTCAGATCCTTCTGGAACAGGCGATGGTGGATTCGCAAAAGAGTAAACAACCCTCATCTTAAACTCATCTACTACTTTACCATCTCCCTTGTTAAACTACAATTTCATAGATGCAAAACATAAACAAAAAAATGTAAGATCATTATAGATAAGAAAAAAAAAATTACATAACTAATAAACGCATAAACAAGAGATTCCCACCAATTCTGCACTAATGTCCTTCGATGTTGTACCATCGGGTGCTACAACACTTTGAATCAAGAATTTATCCTTGCACTGCATGTCAGGAGGCGCCTCCTTTGGACCTTGCATCGTAACTAAAAAGACAAATAACATATCAAATATCCATAACTCAAAAGTAGAGACCAACTACATGAAAAATATACAGGCCAATCCAGTAGACACAATGAAGAAAAATCAAGGTGTAACTCATAATTTTAAATAGAAAGAGAAAAACGAATCAACTACTTTCACATACTGATTTACCTGTAATATTGCTTGCACTACTGGGCAAAATGATTCCAGCATTAGGACGAACACAATACTTCTTGGGATTGGTGGTTTTAACCTATTAAATTAGGATGATAGAGTTCGGAAATGTACACATTGTCAATTCGTACCCATCAAAATGAAACGAAACTAACGTACCAAGAATGAACAAAAAAGACATACCTTGAAGGCAACATATTTGTCCGTTTTGTTGGTCAATTGCAAGGAACAAGAACTTTGCTTCTTCAATTCAACTTTTCCATAATATAACGAACACACATAAGTGAAGTTTCACAAACTACAGAAGTAAAAAATACAATAACAAACAAATAAAAGTGCGGCACAGATATCCATAAATCAGAATTTGATGAAATGGCAATCATTACCAAGCTTCAAGTATTCGAGATATCATAGTGAAATATAGGGCCAGATTTCAAAGAAGCAAGCAGAAACTATCCATAAACCCAAAAATTAATTGAACTCCTACAATCAATTCAACCTGATATTTGCAATTCGTGATGAAGAACAACGCAACTCCCACAAGTAACTTCTTAAACCTTAATAGATAAACATTCTTAAGTTAGATACCCCTTGACCTCTCAACTGGACCTTTACGGTCACTCCTCCGTCAGTCAACATCCTAATGTTTCACAAATTCAAAGCCCAAACAAGTGGAACCATGATGATCAGAAACAAAAGAAGAGTAAAAATAGAGCAATAAAGGAAACAAAAAATCGAAAGCATAATCGGCGAAAATGAAAAGTTCCCACCAAAGATTCATCAATTCTCCAAGTGCAACAGTTGGGAAAGCATTGACCCTTTTGAGAAAATTTTGGAGAGAACCAAAGTCGAAAGTAGGGAAGAAACAAGAAGGGGGAAAAGTGGAAAGGTTATACTCACATGCGAATTTGAGCTCGGAGGGTTGAATATTGATATAATCCCCAGAATTCATTTTTGTCGACCCTGATCTTAGCAGATATCAAATTCTACCAAAACACTATATCAAAATAATGAGAAAAGTATCATGGATCTAAAAATTGAGAAAAACAAAAGGAAGAACCCCAGAAATTTCGAAAGTAACTACACAGGGAACTGGTTTTCATGATATTGCTTTTGAGAGTCAAAAGAGAGAAAGAGGGGAATTGAATGCTCCTTGTTTTGCATAATTTCAAAATAATAGCTGTATGTTTTTCTAAATCATTTTATTTTTAAAAATGTCAAATTATTTTACTCATAAACTCAGGATCTTCCACTAAATTAATCAACCTGGGACTCCCTTCTCAATAATCATCAACAATTCTCCTCTCGAACAAAGTACACTACAAGCCTTAAGGGCCTCCCCTTAATCGAGGCTCGACTTCTTTCTCTGAAGCCCTCGAACAAAGTACACTATTTGTTCGACACTTTAGTCACTTTTGACTATACTTTCGAGGTTCACAATTCTTTGTTTGATATTTGAGGATTCTATTGTCATGGCTAAGTTTAGAGCATGACTCTCGCCCTAGATTATTGAACACAACTCTCTGTGGGAAACACTCGCACTCCTTCTTAACTCTTTCTTAACATCAATCGAGAAGATATTACAAGACACTTTCTAGAATACTGTACAAGACACTTCTTAGAATACTACTCTTTTTTTGTATTTCTTGAGATGAAAACCTAAACATCTTCAAAGTGTCTTGTATCTTTGTTTAGAGCCGCAATCTACCCCTAATAAATCTAAATCTTTTTTTTCTAAAATATCTAAATTTCTTTCCTAAAATCACTGCGTATCTTTATTCTAAAATATCTACTAAATAAATATACAACACCCTCCTACAATTATTGGACTGACTGTATTGGGCGAGTGATAATATTGTGGTAAAATACAAAATAAAATTTAATTATAACCTGATATTGTCCAAATATATTACAAAGGGGAAAATGGGTTTGAGATACAATTACAAATTGAAATATAAAAAAACTCAAATGCAAAAATGGATTGATGCTCCAAAACGACTTCCTTTGTGACCGCGCAGCTTTTGAAAGCTTTCCCACCTAGACCAGCAGTCTGCAAACACCCGAAAAATAAAAGGGGAAATGGGTGATTATAAAAAATACTCACAAAGCAACTACTTGTAAGCTCTCATCGCATTCTTGTACTACAAGAAATAATGAATACGACAGTTCACGAAAAAATGTTATCATAGACTTTTTATAGCATTTTTGTATAGTTATAATTGATGTTATACTAGAGTACGAAGTTATAGGTTATATATATTGGTATTAAAACATTCAATAACATTTTTCCTCTCCGAAGAATTCTCTCAAGATCTCTCTCTTCAATCCTTTGAGAATTTTCTTTCACAATGTTTCAACCTGCCTTGTTTTTATGTTCCAGTCATAATTAGAATCGACTTTGATTTTATTTATACTTGAACAAAAATAAAGGTCAAACAAACCTACGTTAGTTTTGGCAGGTTTTTAAATTCTTTAATTAATTAATTTTCATTCTCCGTTCAACTACAACAGAACTAAAGTTGCACACGCATGCACGCTTAGATAAGTATAATTCATGGATATTAACTAGTTGTTCATAATTACAATTAGGTCTAAAGTTGCACCTCTGGTGCCGGTGAGAGGTGGAGGCGCTTGTTCGAGTAGTTTAAAATTACATTAGAAAATATGGATATTATTTTTTTTTTTAAAAAAATGGTGATAAAAGGGAATATTATTTAATAAAGAAAATACAAAATTTGTAGGAAGATTTGATTTTGAAGAAAAATCCAAACAACATTCCTACCTGTAATTGTTGAACACGTCAATGAGTGATTATTCTGTAGATTTTAACCTACCAATCATTCAAAGCCTACAATTAAAAATAAAGTAACAACATAATAATAGCGCGGTTCTCAGTAAAATTAAATTACCACCACTCGTCCGTTTTTACCTTCACCTTCTTGCCAAATTATATAAATTAATTATGTTTTTTCAAATAGGTGAGAACTAAGAATAACTAAATTTGGATTCTTCTTCATTTTTAATTTCGCCTTTAATTTTTTTCCCAAATTTTCAATTTCATTCCCCATGTAATTACGTTTTCTTCAATCAAAGTCTTTGCCAGATAATTTCAAAATAATGAAATTCCTTTTAACAAATACCATTTTTTTTTTTTTATCTTTACATTTTTATTTTATTTCTATTTAAGCTGTATTTGTTTCTAATTAATTCTTTACTCAAATTTTTTTAAATTTATGTTTAAAAAAAAATTCACAATTTTAAAATAATATAAAAAGACGACGGATAAAAGACTCACACTTACACGGTTCACTATTCTCGCAAATATGGCAAACAAATCATGTGCGAGAGACAAAACGAAATATCGATTTGGCCAAAAATCACGAATAAAATCCAAAACCTTTGGTAAGGGACGTGAATCGAACTCACAAATATGACAAAATTTTCTTCTTCTTCCATAGTGCAGCTTCATCTAACTTTATTTTAATTTTTAAAAATGTCACAATTTAGGTAACCATTTTTAATATAAGTATTAAAAAAACATTTATGGGTTTTAACATTTTTTTTTTTATCAATTTAGAGAAATTTCAAAAACAGAAAAGAAAGGTTAAAAGAGAAAGGAGAAATGGTAAAAAGATAAATAGTAAAAAATAATAATTTTAAAATTGAGAATTCAATTAAAAAAAAAACAAATTCCAACATGCCACGTCATAATATTTATATATTTTCTAATAATAACTTAATCTAATTAAATTAAAATGAAAGATTTTGAATGTGAATATTGTTGTAGTAATTAAAACATAGTCAGATCCTCAAAATATTCTCTCTATCAACAAAAAATTGGGAGATTTTTTTTTTTTTTTTTTTTTTCATTCTATTTAATTCTTCATATATTCCCAAAACACCCCCATGAGAAACCACAAAATGACATCTCTGTCCCTAAAAAAACCTCCCCCCTTACATACTGCCCACTACAGTACTACACTTGAAAAATAAATAGAAAATGAAAATTCAATAGAGTGGGGCCCGCTGCGGGGTACTTTTTCTCCGGCTCATCAGACTCCCAGACGTCTCGGAAACCGTCACCGAACAGCAAGCCGGCCGGCACGTTGTCCGATACGCCGCCGCAGCAGCCGTCAAGCTACTTCTCTTTTTCTTCACAAAGTCCGTGGTCGCCGTCGAAGCAATAGTAGTCCTCATCTCCAACACTCTACCGCCGTCGGAACTGGAAGAGGTTCGGGTCGAACCGGCCGGTTCCAGAACAGAGTCAGGCGTCATAATCATTCCGTCGTCCCAAACCGGTTCGGGTAATGGCAAGAAATTGCACTCCAAAAGATGCCTGGAAACCCCACCTTGCGCCTTTACAAGATAATCAATCTACATAACGAAACCCAAGACAAGGAAAAGAAACAAAAACCCAGTTTAGAACACAAGAACAAGAAGCAAAAAATGAAGAGAAAAAAAACAGAAACCGAATCGAACCTTGCAAGAGAGGGAGCAAAAGAGATAAGGGTCTTGAAGGCTTCTATCGCAGGTACTACAGAGGTTGCCGGAGGAGCCTCTGAAGTTTCTGGTTTGTGGCCTCTGTTTCAGAAACACCACTTTCGCACTATTCGTAGTGTACGACTATTAATAACAAAAACCCCCATCAACATTTTTGGTGTGTGTTGCAAGCAAAACCATGGTGAGAATTAATTAAGGGTTTACTTACTTGAACAAAAGCACAGTCAATTAGCTTCACAGCATCGTCCAATCTAATGACATCGTGATAAACATATCGCCTAATCTGAAAAGGAAACACAGCGGAATTGAACAGAGTTGTGGAGAAAAGGGGTTGCTGAAAGAGTTGGGGATTGTGAATTATTGTACCTGGAGGAGTTTGTGAGAGCGGTGAGAGGACAAGCAGTGCGGGCAGATACCGAGGGAACAGTCGAAACAGAAGATGTTTTTCTCGTTCTTTTTGGCATCTTCATGAACCACACAGGCGTTGAAGAATTTCTCGCTCAGAAGCGGTTGCAGCCAGATGGGTACCGTGTACTGAGGACAATTAAAAAACAAGAACAGAGCAATTTAGAACCAATTCTTGCGAGGAACAGAGAGACAGAGAGAGAACAGAATTAACCCACCATTTCTTTTTTTTTTTTTTAAACGTGAGAGAGAGAGAGAGAGAGAGGGATTAGGGTTTAAGAAGGCATAGGGAGAGAGAAAGAGACGGCGGAGAGATGAGAGGAGAGGAGTAATGGGACATTATAAAGAGAAGAGAGAGAGAGAAATGTAATGGATGTCCGGAAGATCCTCGAGGAAAACCCTAAACAAAATGGCCTACGTTTCTTCCATATCAATTGCTTTGTAATTCAGAATTTTGTGAAAGAGGGAGGAGAGGTTTGATTTTGATTTTGATTTTGATTTTGGTCTGAGTGAAGCATGTGGTAAATGACAAGACGTGAAACAGTGACTTTTCTCTGTTTCTTTACAGTAAAAATGGGTACACGCTCCTCCACCTCCTCCTCCTTCCCTCTCATTCCATCCACCTTCATACTTCAATTCTTTTCATCAAATCCATCACCTTTTTTTTACTCTTTTCATTTTTCACTTTCATCCATTGCATTCTAATTCTATTAACCGTAATTGGTCGAGTAAATTAAGTTGACCCAACAAAAAAAAATGTCAACTCCGAACCCACCATTTGTTCAATTTTTCAAAAACACAACTCAATCCAAATCGAAAAAATAAAAATAACTCATTTACCTTCACAAATTTTTAATGGAATTAATAAACCTAAAAAAACGAAATTTATTTACAATTTATGATTTTTTGAAGATTTATTCACTTCTTTATTTTTTTTTCTGCATGAATTGGGTTTAAATTTGTGGGAGACTCAAAATCCCGTTGAAATTGGAAAGTTTAATGCGTTTTTCTTTTTTCTTTTTTTTTTTTTACTTTTTCTTAAAATTGGTGGATGAATACACCAAAACTATTTTAATTTATTTTTTATATTTTATTAAAATACTTTTATTTTTATACTAAATTAAAATTTTAAATTTATATTCAATACACTATCACCGACCCCAAATAGAGAAGTTGTCTGAGTAGGCAATTTGTTGCTAATGGTATCATTGGTTGTCCAAAATATTTACTTAGGCCTCGTCTTAAAAGAAATAAAGTAGCATGGATGAATAATATTCAATTAGTAGGTTGTTTGGAGTACTTAATTCATTCTCTAGTCTTATGTCACACACATGCAAGTATAGACCCATGAGCTGGTTCGCACACCTCCAAAATCTCATTTCTGGTCCAGCAAACATTATCTAGTAGCTATTGATGTCAGACACCTAGGAATAACGACCGTCACAACAATATTATGATAACATAATGATCGTTTTCCTGCCTCGTAGCTTACGCATCTGTACTATCGTGAAGGATAAGGCGTATCTCCCAATGCATGAGCACATAATGTTGGTTGTGTTTGGTGGGCAGATGTGGGTGGTCTGTGAGGAGAGGGAGGAGCATGTCTTCATAAGTAGTTGTAGGCGCGAGAACTTCGGTGCCTTGCCGAAATCCTCGCACCTTTTCTGACGACTGAACGTGACTTTTTTTTGTAACCAATTACACTTTACCAATTCACTGCTCAATGGCCTCTTGGCTTGATGGTACTGGTACCGGAGTAGGAAGGGAAGCAGAAGCTCTGTTAACACCGTAACCACTGCTAACGACCTGAATGCTACCTTAGTCTTTCTGATTTGCGGTTGTGGTCCTTTAAGTTACTGGGGGCGACTTGGTGACACTAAGCAAATTCTCTCCTGTCCAAGTTTTTTTGTTCCGTCTCCTTGAGACTTTCTTGGTCTGAGAGCACTAGTGTACTAGCATGTTTATCGCCGTTCACGACTCTAAGATGTTCAGTTTGTTGGAATCGTCTGGTTCCGATGACATTGTCTAGCCAATCTGTCTCTACGCCTTAGTCCTATCTCAAATAGCTAAATTATTTCTACTAGGGAGAACACACATTCGTGCCCCTGGAGCTAATGTTCAATAAAACATGCAATCAGTCACACATGTCGAATGAGGCGATAACATCCATTAAACACTCGGAGCACAGATCACAAAACTTTCATCATTCTTTTCAACATATTATATACATGTAAGTAGTAAACACATCATAATAGTAATCAAGGAACATTAATGAAATTCCTACAACATATGCTTATTCGACATGTCTAGGCCCTAATCATACTGAATCTATCCACTTAGGATTGGAATTACTTGCATGCATGTATTTCCAAGCGATCCATACAAGTATGATTAGCCAAAAATCTGAGATTACGTACTTGGTTGTCGCATGCCTTCTCGAGTTCAATTGCTCGCTAAAAGGTAAAAAAAACATTCTAAATTTTTCAGGAGGATTCGTATCAGACAAAAATTGGGTTAGTATTGAAATCGAGAAAAAAAATAGTCAAGCAAAAGTCAAAACAAGCAAAAACATAGCACCATGGCACATGCATATGGTAATTGTGTTTATTTTATTAGACTTGCATTGTTTTAAAGATGTTTTCGATCACGTAAGTCTATGGTAGTGTTTTAAGATGAAGTTTATGTTTAACGCTTATTTCTGCACAAAAATGATTACGTCATGATGACAGTAACGACTCTAGATAAGTAGAAATCTAGAGTCGTTACAATGTGAAACTCAGAATTTGATGAATACTAATTTTAAATCATTTTCTTCTTAATTTTGTGTCTTCTTGCAATGAACTCGGGATCAAATTAATTTCTTTACCAAAGTCGTAGAGATAAAGTATTTTTCTTATATTTTTACCCATCGAACATTAAAATAATCACATTCAAACTTCAAAATTTTATGTTCTTACCCTATCTTGGAACTTCCTAAGACAACAATTTTTCGGTTGAATCTCCGCCAAATTTCTTCATACCACAAGAATTGCTTGAATCTATAGAAAAACTGAAATAAAAAACCGTGCAACTTACATTCGTTCTTTTTGTTTCTCGACGAAACCGAACGATCCAAATGCTCCTTGGCCAATATCGAATGCTAAGTGCTGGTTTGAACGACTTCTGTTTCTTACTTCTTCTTCCTCTTTAAACCTTAATTTCTTGTTTCTTTTATTTTCACTCATTTCTCTCTCTTCCACGTGTCACTAGAAATTTAGAAACTTACACAGCATCGAACTCGAGCATTACAAACTCTCTTTGTTTTGTGAATAAGGTCATAATTATTTACGTTGAAACTTAGCGATATGACTAGGAGGAAGAGCGACAATATGATCCATCTATGTAATCAGAGTGATATGCCAAATATAAAGGAAAGGTTAATAAAAGTTAAGTCTAGACGGTAGACATCCAGCAAAATTACATATGCTTGCATTTTTCGACTCCAACATCAATATAATTATTGAGTATTTACAATGTCCCACTTTTTTTCAAAATAATTTTGTTTTTAAGATAAAAACAATGACACTTTAAATAATTGTTTAACATTGTTGTATCTTCATCTACTTTGACACGATGGACAATAAATAATAAAATTATTTATTTATTTCATAGATTATTAAAAATTTTCTTAATTCTCACGGGTGAAACATACATGTTTGAACATAAATTTGTGTCGGATCGATCATGTAAACACAAGGTTTAAACTTTGGTTGGGAGAAGTTAAAAATTTAAAGATGAGTAAAAAGTAAAAAAAATGAATGGATAATGGGGAATGAAAAAGGAGAGTAATTAGTAGTGTTTGTGTAGGGTAGGGGCATAGCATATATCATAATATTATCATCTTCCCTATGCCATCCTTTCTCATATTATTTCTCTCCAAAATTAGCAATTGAAAGAGATGGGAGAACACAAAAAATAAATGACCCTCTATTTCTTTTTTACCTACCTCCACAATTTATTCAAATTTCTACTGCATTTTACTTTCCTATTTTTTAATTTTCAAAAACCAAAATTAAAAGACGCAGACAAAGAGAGATAAGGGGGCGAATGGCGTAAGGGCCGTAAGAAATGTCGATGGTAGGCGGTGCCTCAGTTGCACTGTGCAGGCGCTTAGCCGTCTCAGTCAATTTTTTTCTTTTTTACCTCTTCTTTTTCACTCTCCAAAATTACATTCTCATTCGGTTCTACTCCATCTTCGAACTGCTTATTTAACTTAATGAACCGTGAATTTGAAGTTTACTTTTCCTTAACTAGCCTTCATGTATCTTCGTGAAACATCTTACCATTAGGGTGAGGTCCACTAATTCGGTAACTTTTCAAAGTTATTCTCGTAATTCTTTGTTATAAGTACAAGTTATACTCATGTGAGTTGATTGGGTTAAACTCGAAATATTTGAACAAACCTTCTACATTGTCTCGCCAAATCAAGGGAGCTTACAAGTTTAAGTTTTTATATGGGTCTAGACCAACTACACATTGTTTCTTCTTTAAAAATGTCTGCTAGACGACATTCTCTTGGTGCCTAAAGAAACAACTTCGTGATGAATACAACTTTGTTTTGGGAAACACTCACACCCTTATTAAGACTAATTAATAAGAGATTACAAGACATTATGGAGTAGACTACTGAACTTTATTCTTCTTGGGATGAAAAACTTGGTGGGTTGGAGGGACATTTATAACGGAGGTTAGACAGTGTGAACCACATATTTGTAATCGTCTATATTTATCTTCAATCCTAAACTTCAATCCTAAGATATCTAGACAATGATCTCGGGCTTGTCCTTATTGGCATAGTAATAAAATATTCTTGGTACTAGTCTGGACTTGATTTTGGAAATCCAACTCCACCTATATAGTCCAAAACTACTTCATTTAATTCTAAATTCTTTAAATGGGTTAAAAAGTAGCTATATTAACCTCAAACACTTTGAAATACGTAAAAAAAAACGGCTCCAAAACCGTCCAAAATAGTAAGAAAGTGTCAAAAAGCCTTTAAACGTATGATTACTTACTTATTTGGGTGTATTTAGGCTCTCGATTCTTGACCTTCCCAAAATTGAAAATCAAATTCCAAGTTATTCTAGATTATATCGGGTAGGCTGGACTGGAGTTCTGGAAAAATCTCTACGAATTCTTCGCTCTTGATTTGGGTGATTGAGTGATTATCTCCTCTCAACTTTTTCAGTAGCTTACTTTTTTCTTGAACATATGAACAACGAAGTACGAATTTCGTAGATAAAGTTCTAAAATTTCAAAATACGTTACTCACCAAAAGTCAACTTTTTGGTTCTTATGTTCTAGGTTTCTTCTTGCTACGAACTTGTGAAAAATAAATTTTAAGAAATGAAAATCATTGTGCATGAGGAATTTCTCCATTTATTTAAGCTTTAATTTCTCAAATTTGGATTCCACCAATGACTCTTCCACTTGTCAAACATTGGGTGGTTGATGGTTTTTGTAATTATTCCAAAAATTTTCTTTAATTATTAATTAATTTTCTCAAATTTTGCCACGTTTAGGGTTATCTTTGTAAATTTGGTTTAATACGAGGACATTTTTGCACATTGGATTTCATCTGGATTAAATTTTCAATTTACCCTTTTTTAAGGTTATGTTTTCAAAAATACAATTTTAGGGTTACTTTTCCATTCATTAGATCCTCTGTAGAGAAAGTGAGTATTACATTTGTTGTGGTGTGTTGGTACAGGTAAATTGACGATGTATCTCACACTGTGTAGATATTGATCAAACTCATGTCGCGTATATTCTTCACCATTGCATGAGTGTAAACTACAGGTGTACACCCGACTCGAATTATAAGGGTGGGGTTGGATTGGATCTCAAGATATCGATCAACCCGAATTATAAGAATTGATTCAAACCATCCCTACTTTTCACTCATCCCTTCAATTCTCAAACCCTTTTCTCACATTATTTTGACCTCCATCTTCTATAGGGATATACATGAGCTCGATTCAAACTGAGATGACTTCTCCGTCCCTTCTCCCAATTTAATTCTCGTTTCAAGTGTTCGAGAATTCTCTTCGAGTAGAAAAAACTATATTTTTTTCGTTCGCCCTTTATAAGTTTTCAAATTTAAAAGTACAAGTAAGAATATATAAGGATGAATGATACGACTATGACTATTTATTAAAGAAAAAAATTCATCATCTTCATATCATTTGTTTTTTTTGTCCTAACATGCTTTAATATACTAAATTTATTAAAGTTCTTTTTGTCATTTTGTTTATGGAAGAACTCTAATATTTTGTTGGATTATTGTAAACTAAGAAGACAAGGGAGAAGAAGAAAAGACTATTGAGTTACCTCACGACACCGACAACCCGCCGTCGAGACTTATAGTGTCGTGTGGTGTAGATAACATCATGAAAAAGAAGATTGACAAGCCAGGGATCACCATGATACACAGATTACTATTGAACGGTGTTGTCGCTTTACCATTCAAGAGGATGAATTGATTGTTAGTGTAACTCGGTCCGTTGACTTTTTGTAAGATTTAGTTTTTGTCATTTAGCAATCCATAAAAAGAAAAAGTGAGAAAAAGAAAATGATAAAAAGAAAAACAAAAAGAGAGAACAATATTGAAGAAAAAGCAAAAGAAAGGTTTTTAAAAACAATGGAGGAAGTGGCTTTCGTACGGAATTTTATCTCTCTTTTACAACACAAATAAAAAACTATAAACTAAAACCTCGAGAATAAAATAAAATATACTACTAAACAAATAAATATTAACTAATTACTAACAAATCACACGTAAGATATATTCCATAATTAATATATTCTCCAAATATTAACGGATTAAACTCTCTTCATATGTAGTTCATATGTAGTTCATGAGAAGCCACATACAAGGCCGAAAACGGACAGAGTTTATGATTTGTGTTCATATTTGATATTTTAAATATTTGAGGACTTTCCATTGCGAGGAATTTATGTTCATTCCATAAATTATTTTATTATTGAGAGATAAATTTAAAATGTTCCTTGAAGTAAACTTTTGAAATGATTTTGTGATTATTATGGTTTAATTTCATTTATTCAATTGACTTTTAAATTATGAGACATCAATGGTTTGTACCTGTGACAATTCTCGATCCATTTAAGACCACTTTAGCACACACATAGGCTATGGGCCATGGGTCGAGGTGTTTGATTTTTGGAAGTTGCTCTATGTTACAATTGCATTCTTTTGAGTTTTGATAACGAGATAGTGATTATGCAGCATTTGTTCGAACATATCAAACAAGTTAGCCGTGTAAAAAATCAAACTTTATGGACAATCTTGACCTATTGTCGAGCCTCAAACCATATTTTCAGAGAAAATGTATTATAAAACATAGGCGAGGAAGTTAGTTGAAAATAATTTGAAATAAAGTATTGTAGATGTTAATTGTATTGAATATGTGTACAAGAGATTACCCTACTTGGGCACGGAGAGAGGCTTGACGACTACGAATATGTGTATAGTATATTTTGAGGCATTTTATGTCAACCAGTGTAGACATGATTTTTTCGACATATAATACACAAATATTGTAATAACAAAATAATACAAGATAAAAAAGAGTATGGTATGACATGGACATGCAGTCACAGACACCCGGCCACACACACTCTAGACAAGCATGACCATTAAATCCTCTCTCACCTAATTGGTTGACATTTCTGTCAACAGACTAGATACTTCATGTTCTTCTGAACATGTTCTTGTTCAACGTCAAATATCAAAATTTTGAGTTCTTTAACATCTTGGTTCCTTTTGAAGGCTTTGGATTTCGAGATGTTGAGCCCTTCATGAGCTTGACTCGGTGCTTGATTTCCCATAGCCTGCATGATCAGGTTCACTCGGGTATTCAATTCAGTCATCCTTACATTAATGGTGTTTATCGTTATCCTAAAATCTTCTGTCTACTTGTTGAAAAGTTCCAATATGGTCTTTTGTGAACTATCTAGCTCTTTAGCATTCTTTCATGTGTGCAACAAAACACTTAGAGCTACCTCTACATTCTGAGATGCTCGGCTTTCTCTTTGAAGGAGCCAACCCTTAATATCAATTACTTGATTGGCAGCCCATCTAAGTGAGCGTTTATAGCGTCAATTCCACCAACTTTTTCATCAAGTTCAGCTACTCGACCTTCTAGAAAATTAACCATATCGGGGACTTCTTTTAAGAACAACATTTCATATTTCATCTTAGTGAGTCGGTTGACTCGTGATTTAACCAACTGCTTTGTCTTGTTTCAGTCTTAATGGCGCACCCTTTTGGCAATTGAAGAGCGATTGTGTGGCACTTGATCTAACCTAACAAACATGTCAGCCGTGTAAGAATTGAATTTCGCAAACAATCTTAATATATGGTCGAGCCAAAAGCCACATTTTGAATTTTTTTTTTTAATAAAACATGAGCGAGAAAGTTAGTTGAAAACAATTTGAAAGAAAGCATTACACATGTCAATTGCATTGAAAACATGTGGGCAAGAGAGATTACAACACTTGGTTGAAGGGTTGATGACTATTTGATCCTCCTACACTACATTTTGAGGCATTTCATATCTGATAAAAGCATACATGATTTTGTCGAAATATCATACACAGAAATTGTAATATAAAATAATACAATAAAAAAACAAGATAAAAATGGTACAACATGGTCTAGACATACGACATGAGACAGCACTCTAAACAAACATGACTATGACATTTTGCATGCATATGACTACGCCTTAAGATGAGGCGTAGTAGGGGGCTCCGTGTCCCAAAAATATATTTTCCATAACTCCTTTTCAAACAAAATTTTCAAATCCTACTTTTCTTACAAAATAAATTACTTTTAGAGGGCTCAGTAGTGTCCCAGAAAAAGAAAAAGCTAATTTCTCACTGGGAGATTTCAGAAACAAAATCTTCCCAATCTGTTTAGATATGTCAGAACTCTAATTCATCCTTCAATGCTAAATTTCATTCAATTCAAAAATATTACTTCAAATTTGAACATTCACCAACGGTGAGACTAAATTGAAGAACACGAAGACATAAAAGAACTAAATGGAAACTTTCTAAACAATGGATGTTATTTTGTTTTCGAGAACGAACTTCATTAGAAACGAACGAATGAATGAATGAATGGAAAAGAAAACAAAATGAAGGAAAGTCCAATTCAGAAGGAGCCAAAAGAACAAAACAAAAAAAAAAAAAAAACACATGAAAATTACAAAAAGGAGCTTCATGATTTGAATACAAAAGTCATATATTTAGTCCAAACATTGGGGGCTAAACAAAAAACAAAGCACTCATAAATATCATAACCAACATAAACTAACAGACTACAATTCCACCTACCCAATGAAGAAAGCCAATCTATAATCCTGAAGAAACAATAGCAGACAAGCAATGAAGGAACAACTGACTTACTGCAAAAAGATTATGTCAATCAATATAATCATCGAAGTTCAAGAACCTAACTTATAACTTAACCTCGCAGGAACAACCTGGTATCTTCCAGGCAAAAAACAATTAAGAGAGTTGCAAAGCCAACCCAGCTAGAAAATCATAGGAAACCTAAAATTGGGGCTTCTGGTTGAAGTTTTGAACAGTTAAGAAATAACCCAAAGTAGCTATGAGTAAAAGCAAGGTCAAGGTGCTATTTGGGTACATTTTCTATGGAGGTATTCTTAAAACTGCTTCGTAAAACAACGCAGTTGGTTCTACAAACACATCAGGGTTGCTCTCAAGTCCAGGGTTAATTTGAGAACAACTCAACCAAAGATAAACTTTCAAGAAGTCACCATCTAAACCTACTTTCTGTACTAAAGAACAAAAATTTTGTTTTAAAAAGCAGTTTTTTTAACCAATACCAGACAATATCTAGTGGTTGAACTATAAAATTCCAACAAATAAGCTGAATATTAGCATTAACTAACAAATTTCAACAAATAAGATTCTAATGCTAAAGTAAATATGCTTAATTCTGCTGCTAATTTATGCATGGCCCATGACAGCAATAAAGTATCTCTCAGAAGGAATTCAATATGAAAAACTGAAGGAAACAGAATATTAATCATTAATAATATGATGAATGTAATCAGTTGATCTGGATACACAATTTGGTTATGTATATTAGTGAGTGATAAACTGGAAAGGAGAAAAAAGATCTATAAAATTGACCCTGCACAATACTCACAGTAAGGAAAAAAAGAAAGGAAGATAGAAAGATTTACAACGTGTGGCTGCTGAGGTTGCAGTTTATCTGTGTCCAGCACTGATGGACGCTCTCAGGTGGTGCATAGTTCATTCAGCTTTCTTGCTTCAAGAACGCCACAACAAGGCATCTGTNAAAAAAAAAAAAAAAAAAAAAAAAAAAAAAAAAAAAAAAAAAAAAAAAAAAAAAAAAAAAAAACACATGAAAATTACAAAAAGGAGCTTCATGATTTGAATACAAAAGTCATATATTTAGTCCAAACATTGGGGGCTAAACAAAAAACAAAGCACTCATAAATATCATAACCAACATAAACTAACAGACTACAATTCCACCTACCCAATGAAGAAAGCCAATCTATAATCCTGAAGAAACAATAGCAGACAAGCAATGAAGGAACAACTGACTTACTGCAAAAAGATTATGTCAATCAATATAATCATCGAAGTTCAAGAACCTAACTTATAACTTAACCTCGCAGGAACAACCTGGTATCTTCCAGGCAAAAAACAATTAAGAGAGTTGCAAAGCCAACCCAGCTAGAAAATCATAGGAAACCTAAAATTGGGGCTTCTGGTTGAAGTTTTGAACAGTTAAGAAATAACCCAAAGTAGCTATGAGTAAAAGCAAGGTCAAGGTGCTATTTGGGTACATTTTCTATGGAGGTATTCTTAAAACTGCTTCGTAAAACAACGCAGTTGGTTCTACAAACACATCAGGGTTGCTCTCAAGTCCAGGGTTAATTTGAGAACAACTCAACCAAAGATAAACTTTCAAGAAGTCACCATCTAAACCTACTTTCTGTACTAAAGAACAAAAATTTTGTTTTAAAAAGCAGTTTTTTTAACCAATACCAGACAATATCTAGTGGTTGAACTATAAAATTCCAACAAATAAGCTGAATATTAGCATTAACTAACAAATTTCAACAAATAAGATTCTAATGCTAAAGTAAATATGCTTAATTCTGCTGCTAATTTATGCATGGCCCATGACAGCAATAAAGTATCTCTCAGAAGGAATTCAATATGAAAAACTGAAGGAAACAGAATATTAATCATTAATAATATGATGAATGTAATCAGTTGATCTGGATACACAATTTGGTTATGTATATTAGTGAGTGATAAACTGGAAAGGAGAAAAAAGATCTATAAAATTGACCCTGCACAATACTCACAGTAAGGAAAAAAAGAAAGGAAGATAGAAAGATTTACAACGTGTGGCTGCTGAGGTTGCAGTTTATCTGTGTCCAGCACTGATGGACGCTCTCAGGTGGTGCATAGTTCATTCAGCTTTCTTGCTTCAAGAACGCCACAACAAGGCATCTGTTAAGTTCATGAATTCTGAATTCTGTGGAATTTGGAATCATAACATGAAAGGGGAGGAGTTTTTTTCCTCGGTAAACATCCCATTACTAGCTTTTTTTGTTTTTCAGCCTTTGCCAAGAGCTTCCTCAAGATACACCTGAGACTGGATTACCGTTCGCCCAATTTTAAAACCAGGAACGACCGTAAACCCGACTTTCGCCCTGGATTTAAAAGGTGGAATGTATCTTCTTGTAACATCTTCCATGTATACCATTGAGAACTCTGCACCCTTTTCAACTTGAAATACTTCCACAACGGGGTCGAAAGAGAAGGCCAGCTTATGCAACATCCACACTGAGCTAGCCATTTTAATAAACGACTTATAGAACACGCTGACCGACCGCCACGACTTTAGAATGTCTTCTTTCCTATCCAAATTACTGAAAATAGATGACTCCATAGTAGGATGGATAAGTTCTTGATATTTTCTCTCACAAAATTTTGAAAACGCACATTGAGGATTTACACTTAGAAGTTCCATTGGATTGCTTGAAACATGCTCGAGTAATTGCTTAAGGGAAATGCTATTTCTGTCTAAATTCTGAGATTGTTCATTACAGAAACTCTCAGTCTCACCCACACCAAAAATTTCTGAATCAAAACTTCGAAACATCCCTAAACAAACATATGATAAGAATGCATACCGATTATGCGCTTTCTTCGCATATCCAATCTCTCGGTGAACTGAATTGGCAGCTAAATCCATATCCCACGATGCTTTTTTCATCAATTCCATCAAAACTTTGGTAAAATTATACGTTGCTCTACAAGCATCGTGTAATATAGAATCGAATACTCTAACAGACATTAAAACATCAGAAGGCGCATTCAAATTAACAGATAACTTCTTCGATAACCTCGAATTAGACTTCTGCAATTCTCCCAGCTTTTTTCTGAGGGCTAATACCTCAGAATCCTTCCGATCAATCTCGGACTGAGCCCGGTCCGAGACGGTGCCAAGCGTTCTAAGCTTACTTTGATTCTCTTGCACCTGCGCCTCCAAACAAGAACCAACCGGAATCGAAGTACTTTCATCAGGATTTCTACGATAATCTTTATAAAAACGTTTGAAATCAGAGAGCTGCTGCAGGTGCGAGACCAGTACCCTATCAGCGGCCGTCACTTTCTCTTCAACAAACGGAACATGAGCAGTCTGCAATTGGATATACGAAGCTTCAAACGAAGAAATCGTAGCGAAAATGGACGAAACCAAAGTCTGAATCATCTCCGTATTATCAATTCCATTTCGCCTCTTTTCCGTTCCTCCTCCCTCAACTTCACTCTCCGCCTGATTCAAAGTCCTCAAATAATCCGGAACCGGGTCCAATTTCTTCAGATTGGGAGGCGCCAGAGGCTTAATAACCGCAGACGGCAAAGAGGGAAACAAATCGAAGGCGGAATCGGGTTTAATGACGACGACTTTCTGG
Organism: Cucurbita moschata; assembly: GCF_002738365.1. Lineage (NCBI taxonomy): Eukaryota > Viridiplantae > Streptophyta > Magnoliopsida > Cucurbitales > Cucurbitaceae > Cucurbita > Cucurbita moschata. The sequence continues at coordinate 1,461,073 of NW_019268546.1, read as the reverse complement.
TCAGTAATAACCTCCTCAGCAGAGTCCAAGAGCGAAAAGCCATCAGGTTCATCAGCAGCGTCGTCATCGGCAAAGAATTCGAAGGTTTTCGTCTTGAAAGCGAGGGCGAATTTCTGAAACATCTCAGAGATCTGAGGGGACTTGTAGTTGGAGGAACCGTCCATGTCGGGCATAACTGGAAACTGGAGATCAGGCAAGAAGTGGAAGGAATTTCAGTGAGTTGAATGAAGAAGAAAAGAGGGAATTGAGAAGAATTTGAGAAATGGAGAATGGTATGCGTTGAATAACTTTGAAGCAAGGTATGAGTGCGGAGGGTTTATCGAGAGAGAGAGAGAGAGAGAGAGAGAGAGAGTGGGGCTTAATTTCCACTCACTTCTGTTCTTCCCTTTTTCTTTTTCTTTTATTTTATTTGCAACGGTAATGAGATGGAGCTAACATTACAGCTATATATATATATATTAATATTATTATTTTTAAATATTTAATTACAAGACGGTGTTGGTTCACATTTATTACAGAGGCCAAATGGTTTGGGATACAAATACAAAACCAAATATAAAAGACTCAAATACAAAGACGGGCTGGATCTCCAAAATGACCCACTCTTTAACAACATAGCTCTCGAACACTCTTGCACCTTGACCAGTAGCCTGCAAATACAAGAAATAGACAGATGCTTATGATTGTTACCACGTGTGATTGTGACACCTTTTCTAGTTCAAGGTGCTCGTGATTGTTACAACGTATGATTGTGGCACCTTTCTTGATAACATCTACTTATGTAGTCTCTCGTTTCATCCAAGGCGGGTTTGTTTTATACACGCCAAAGATCTCCTAAATAGGGTTGTGTTGTAAACCCTTCCTAAGAGAAGGAGCGGGACCAACAGGTTGACATAGTAGTTGGTCAACATGTTTACTCCCTCAAGCTTAGTGTGACTTTATGGTCCTATGGAACATTCGGCTAGGTAACCTTCTACAAATGATGTTCACATTAGCCTATGTCATACTATTTAATCAGATTTTATTAACTAGAATACCAGTTATTCGCTACAAGACAAAGTAAGTACCTAAGTCAAAGAATAGAAAAGTTGAACAATCTGTCCAAACCCCAAGGTGTAAGTATAAAACAAAAGAACAACTGGAAACTTCAAGGCCACTCCGGATGCTCAAATAGCTATAGAGTTTAAGCTTGAACTTCCTATTACCTAGAGAAAATCTCATGGAACTTAATAAGATAAGGATGCGATAATAGCCTATAAGTAGATTGCTCACCGAGTGTTTTATAATCACCTCATTTTACATTTCTTTTCAGGAAATTATTGACCACAGGTCGTGAGGGGTATCTAGTGATGTCAATTTTGTGAATTATGGGGTCTTATATTTGTTTACGCTTGAACTTTGGACAACCTCAATTTGAAATTGATTTCGTTTTTTCTTTTTTCTTTTTTTTACTTTTATTTGTGGCCTTGTTTATTTTTAAATTTTGAAGTTTTTCTTTATTGTATTTTAATATTTGTTTTATCTTACTTTTATCTTTTTCATCTTGGTCCAAAATTCGAAGCCTAAAAAATTAGTTCGTGACAATATTTTGTCACATATAAGAGTGAATATAAAGTCAACTTGAATATAAATCAATTGGTATAAACATAAGATACTTAATAAATTTGAAATTTCATCGTTACATTTTAGATTTTGTTTAGCATTTACAAAAGTACACATAAAAACTAATTGTACTATCATGTCAATATAAATAATATACTTTTTCACGGTCCTAAATATCAAAAATTTAAAATAAACCATTTCCCTTTTCGATACATGTTTATTTTTTTAAAATTATTTTTTTTCCTCGAGACTCAACAAATGATTGTTTTATTTGTTATTGAGAAGGAAAATGATAGCTTACCTAATCTTCTCTCTAATGTGAATAAAGGGTCAGAATAAGACAGTGATTTGTTTTTGGGAAGTTTCCACTATATATATGATTGAGTGAGAAATGTTTTGTAGGGAAAAAGTTTGGTTGGTTTGAGGCAGGGCAGGTTGATGATGACCAACCATTATATGGGATGGCCTAAGAGGCAGCTTTAAAGTGGAAGTTGCATTCTTTTATGCAGACAAGTGCAAGTAAGACCCTCTCCAACCTTATTTCCCTTTCCCACCTCCAAACAAACTGACTGCCCACACTAATAGAAAAAGGGCAAAAAAACAAAGAATCATTGCCAATTATGCATTACACCCACCAAACATTGGCCTTGTTCCATGCAACACTCACAAAATGTGGCCTTCCATTTTACAACTAGTATCCGCGAGTCTCATAAGACCCCGAATCCAAATGGACATTTCAAATAAAACCTGTAAATGCAGGTTTATAAATATTTAGAGTTTAAATTGATACAATTATTAGCGTAGACTTTAAGTAGATAGGCACCAACATTTTCACTCCTTTTAATAAAATTATAAATGAAGGGCCCAAAATTGCTGAATTGGGTCCACTGTACACCTAAATCTCAACTAAAGTTTCATCTTTACGACGGTTGGTTAGGGATGTTGAGGCATTGTACCGCCTACTCCACGCACTTACAATTACTAATTCAATGAAGTACAAAAGAGATTTTGAAAACTACTTTAAAACTTGCTAATATTCAACTACGTACCTTCCCCTAAATAAACAATGGCAGATAGTATGACTAAATCACTCACTCTTAATTTCAACTCAAGATCATATCAATGAAGTTAATATTACACCCCTTACCAACCCACCAAGAATCTACAGTATACATAATTTACTCTATTACTGTTATGATACGATCCTTCTTTTAAAGAGAAAGAAAAGGTTATGAAACTTACCACATATTTAGAGGTCAACCAGAATGAAACCTTTTTCTTCCTTCTCGTCAAGAAGCAATCCTTTCACTCTGTGATGCAAATGCCTTTCACATGGAAAGAAAGACCATCCAATTCATTCATGCAATCCTAGCGTCACATATGCACAAAGAGTGAAGGCTGTAACTTTTGTCACACTATTCAGATTCCAAGTCTTCAATCACGTTGCTCTATTTGCCACCTTCAATCTTTCTTTTCTTAATTTCACTAGAAAATCTAACATTTGGTCGTTGGGGGCACTGTCAAAGACAATGAACTTTCAATGACTAAGCAAACTTAATCTTCAAAGGCTTGACATTGAAGAGAACATATAGTTTTAAATGGAAGAAATAAATATTGCTAATATATGGAGTGTACCATGATTCTGCTTTGAATGTCAAGTTTGCAGTTCATTTGTAGAAGGCGGTCTTTTGCAACTAACTCTGCTTCAGATGCTTTCCTACAAGCTTCTTTCACCTGGCAATGCATGAAATAGAGCTCTGATATTTCATGGTCAAGGTTATTACACGAGTATGCAAGCAAGCTTGAAAGAGTGACATAAAAGTCTGGCTGAGTAGGACTATAGAAGTTCTTTCATAAGAAAAAAATAAAAATAGAAAACTTTGCAGCCTCCAGTGTTGGATTTATCCCACGATCAAAATATGTCGAAACAAGTAAAAAAAGCAAAAAAAAAAACTGGAGAGGAGAGATCTTGTGATCGGGAGACAAATCCAACATTTGGTATCAATTCTCTCTATTGTTGTGATTGTGAAAAGAATATACATCATAAGTATTTATAATGGAGAAAGCATTGACTAACTTCCTAAACTTTCTCCTTGAGTTAAGAACCACAAACAATTTTCCTAATTAAAGCATAAAACTTAGTACACAAGCACAAAACTTGATCTACACTTTGGCAACTACTATCAATTCTCCTACGGTGGCTCCATAAGTTAGTAACTTATTCTATTAATCTACACTTTGGCAACTACTATCAATTCTCCTACGGTGGCTCCATAAGTTAGTAACTTATTCTATTAATCTACACTTTGGCAACTACTATCAATTCTCCTACGGTGGCTCCATAAGTTAGTAACTTATTCTATTAATCTACACTTTGGCAACTACTATCAATTCTCCTACGGTGGCTCCATAAGTTAGTAACTTATTCTATTAATCTACACTTTGGCAACTACTATCAATTCTCCTACGGTGGCTCCATAAGTTAGTAACTTATTCTATTAATCTACACTTTGGCAACTACTATCAATTCTCCTACGGTGGCTCCATAAGTTAGTAACTTATTCTATTAATCTACACTTTGGCAACTACTATCAATTCTCCTACGGTGGCTCCATAAGTTAGTAACTTATTCTATTAATCTACACTTTGGCAACTACTATCAATTCTCCTACGGTGGCTCCATAAGTTAGTAACTTATTCTATTAATCTACACTTTGGCAACTACTATCAATTCTCCTACGGTGGCTCCATAAGTTAGTAACTTATTCTATTAATCTACACTTTGGCAACTACTATCAATTCTCCTACGGTGGCTCCATAAGTTAGTAACTTATTCTATTAATCTACACTTTGGCAACTACTATCAATTCTCCTACGGTGGCTCCATAAGTTAGTAACTTATTCTATTAATCTACACTTTGGCAACTACTATCAATTCTCCTACGGTGGCTCCATAAGTTAGTAACTTATTCTATTAATCTACACTTTGGCAACTACTATCAATTCTCCTACGGTGGCTCCATAAGTTAGTAACTTATTCTATTAATCTACACTTTGGCAACTACTATCAATTCTCCTACGGTGGCTCCATAAGTTAGTAACTTATTCTATTAATCTACACTTTGGCAACTACTATCAATTCTCCTACGGTGGCTCCAATAGTTAGTCTATTAAGTTTGGTAACAATTCTCCTAAGTGAGTAACTTATTCAAGTTTGTGAGCTCACATCAGCGTTGCCATAATAAATATCAAAATTAGAAATTAACTAAAGTAATTACTCCTTACCTGTTATTAGAATCAATTACTCTCTTAAGACGATATTTACAGGTGTAACGTGTATACTATTGCAGCGGTGCATTATTGCTCATATGAAATACTGAAGTTTTTAAATAAAATGAGTGCCAATCAATTAAAATGTAAGACAAAAATACAGCAATAGCTCATAGCAAGGAAAATTTCAAAGCAAAAGCGTAGGAAAGCACAATGACTAATTTAAGCACTTACCTTATTTGAATAATATCCAGCATCACCGTATGCACCATCAGAACATTTTTCCAGCACATCACGGATAAACGACAATTCTTTCATCAAGTCTGAAGCAACTACTTCAGCATCTTGCAGCTGATTTCTAGAAAATTCAAATGCTCTTTCAGCATGGAGACGAAAAGAGGAACAGTTCAAACAATTGCAGATTCCTCTGCATCCTCGTGGGTTTTGCTTAGGAATTCCCTTTCCAACATTAATGCGAATTACTGGAACACATCCTTCTACGCATAAAGAATTAGGTTCTAAGCTGTTTCTCTCAGAAAGTTTAGCGGCATCAGAAACATTATCTGTCAAATTTGTGCAGACTTCTGAAGTGATTGGTGATTGTTGAGAGACCATTCTAGATCCTTTTCCAGTTAGCGGATCATAACTAGATAAGACTGCTTGATCATGCAATTGAGGGTCCACTTTCAACATACATGTATCCAACATCTCCTGTTCAGAATGCAAGTGATGCATCTGTAATTTTGGTGATGATAGAAGTTCATCATTGAGTCCATTATGCAATAGAACTTTTTCTGTTTCACAAACCATTTCGTTCATAGTATTCGACCCAGGCATTGAGGGAGTATCTAAACTTCCATCGCATGGCATGTTGCAAGATGCTAAGCCTTCTGATCTATCCCAGGAATTGTGAGAATTTGAACTCGGTGATTGCAAATTCATAGTTGGCAATTCTTTCTCCGGTCTTGGAGAGTCAATGTTTCCCGAAGCACCTGAGAATGTAAAATATTGTTAAAAAAATCAGTCTTTAACAGAATCAACAAGCACAACTATATCGAATGAAGATTATCGTGGGGGAGTGGATGCATACAGTTCTCTGGGTTATCTTTAAAAAGATCCGTAAGGAACGGAAGCATCCTACGAAAGCTAACTGAAACTTGGCTGTATTTCGACTTCAGTTGTACAAGTGGATTGCGAACCTGATAAGTAGTTAATTATATTAGTAGTAATACACACACACACAATAATAATAATAATAATGAAACAACAACAATAATAGTTTGATGATCAAGTTGGATGTCATTCCCTAAGGCTGCAGAACAATCATTTCCAAATTATGGCACCCACCAAAAGCAATCATGCAGAATGTTTAAAGGAGGTAGCAGAAAAAGATATAAGTAAAACCATTTCATGAATCTCACCACTTTGTTTCTAACACAGGGGCCATATTTCTTGTCACTCTCTGTAGCAAAGTTGAAATCATTTTCACCAACAGTGGAACTACCAAGATTTTGATCTGTGCCTCGAGTGCATGACACTTTTTCGTTCTTCCTTTCTTCCTTCACTAGGTTACAAGCAATGTTAGAATCCAATGATGATATCTCGATTTCTACCTTGGAATGATTTTCTGATTTGATATCCTCAGAAACATTGTTACACAACTTCTCCGAAACATGGGACTTAAAGTTGTCTACTTCTGAGGAAAGATTTGAAGATATAAAGGGATCTCCTCCATCAAGCCTCTCAATTACGAAGGTTTTGGATTGTTCATTAGAGAATCGATCCTCTATCTGATGCTCTGAGGGCCCTCCATTCTCTGTCAGCTTTTTGTCAAGAGAAGAGACAGAAACTACATCCCTTTTCAAACCAGAATTCTCTTTGACTAAAGTCGGGTCATTCCTTGAATCACTGCCATTCTGAAAGTTTTTAGCATCCCCATTATATGGAGGCGTTGAATTTAGCTTCATAGTGTTACATGATATGCCGTAGGCCAAAACTGCATTATTTACACTAGTATCTGAATCAATAAAAGATGACTCATTGGCACGATTACACAGATTAGATTCAATATTTTCCTTCTTCTCCAATTTTTTTTCACGTTTTGAGCACAAATCACCTCGTAGGATGTCTGTAGCATATTGGCAATTAAAATAAGTTAGTGCGAAATAAACCTGGATAAATAGTAAATAACATAGCGGGAACAGGAGTTACAATTATCGCCATCCGGCAAAAAGGGCAGCAATCTTTTGTAGGCAATGGAACCAGGTGCCTTGAATAACTTCCGTTTAGAACATGGTTTGAGAACCTAATTCATCATTTTAAGATCCATATTAGATCAACATAAACAAGAGAATACCTATAAGTGTGCGAAGTGGCCATGAGTATTAGCAGTTCTAATTTCTTCAAGCATTCACTAATGACAATAATCCCATGAGGTCTATTGATTGACCCAACAGAACAGCATTCGTAAGAAATCAATGCAAAATAATAATAGCAATAATAGTAAAATAAAACCAATGGAGGGAGAATTCAACTTAAACAAGATACTTACCGATCCGGTTCTCGTAACAGCGTCAATTCTACAGTCAGCTTTCGCACAAGTATCCCCTAAAACGCTCCCATTGCTTGAGCGAGGACATCCATTTGAAGAAGCCGCCACAAGACCCCCAGCCATAACCTCCGCATCAGGAGGTGTAGAATGCACCCGTTCCACAATCTTCCCGCTACATCTCCGATCCTCATCGCCCAATTCAACATACCCACTAGAATTGCAAAAATTCTCATTCCGTACCTCTGCAGTTATGGAGCTTTTACCGACTCCACTATCTCCATTTGGACAAGTTCCATTGGGGGTGATCCGCGCTTCTCTGTCGCTAATCTGCCCTTCCGATGGCAGCGAAGAGCGATTATCAAAATTGGGAGAAAAAACTCGCTTGATACGAAGATCCTTCGCAGCATAATACGGAATGTTATCCCCAACTTTGGATGCAAGTTCATCCGAGGGCGGCAGGCTCTTAGGTTTTTTGCGGGGTAAGTGGAGGAAGCCAGCTTGTAGAGGTTGAGGTTGATGAACAATGGAGGAGCGTTTGGAAGCCATAGCACCACGCTTTGATTCCACGGGAAAACCTCGTATCTATGGCGATGATAGTCAATTGGAGAGGGAAGGAGGGAAAGAGTGAGAGCGGGAAGAAGAGGAGATGGCGGGAAGCCTAGGGGAAACCGCTTAGAATTGTGTTAATGGCGGGAAATTTAAATGGGCCGGCCCATGAGGAAACCCAAGCCCAATTTCAGCACTGTAATGCAAAATTTTCACATGGTAGCATTTATCTAATAGGTTAATACAAAATTTAATTAAAATAATGTTAATCAATAATAAATTAAAATTTATCTGATATATTGTCCACGACACTATCATATCATATCACAACATGACTTATTATTGTAGGGTTAGGCAATAACTTTCTAGAGCTTCGTCTCATATTATTGTAGGGTTAGGCAATAACTTTCTAGAGCTTAGATAAAGTCCACGATGACTTATTAGGGACAATGACTATTTATATATGATTTTTTTTATTTGTCTTTAAAACGTGCAAAATTTTATCTTTTTTTTTATTTTTATTTTATTTACTTCCACCTTGGTAAAGATATTTAGTAATAAATTATAGTTTACCATATATATTATATTTGATATTTTATTATAAGCAAGCATTCACTCTTTGTCTTTTAAGTGATTGGAGATTCGAAATCACCGGTCACCACAAATCAAAGTTTAAAGTTTTGGTGACGATTGTGGAAAAAAAAAAAAAACAAAAGGTGTCCTCTCATTTGGAAAAGTCTGCGGTGATATTTCTAAAGTGACGTTGATAGGGCACATAATCGTAATCCGAATTCCTTTGTGCCACTGACAATGACAGTAACCAAACCAATCAACAAAATCATAATAAACCATTTAACAATGCCAAAATTTTGGTCCTTTATTTATTGTTTGTTTCAAACAAAAACTTAATCAATCACCCATTGCTTATTTTGTTCTATTTGATTGTCAAATTTGATGATCATTTAGTCTTTTGAGGATCCTTTTCGTGTAGTGGTGTATTGTTTTGTATTTACGTGAGAAGGGTAATCTTCGCCTTTTTTGATTGGCTATTCACCTCTTCCAATTTGTACATTACATGTTTAGGCAAATGCGACTAGTTATTTTACCTAGTTGGAATGTTACTGTTACTCTTAGAAATGCTCACACGGCAGAGACTGGGAAGCCTTCTTCGTCCCTATCCCCTTCACCTATTTCATTTCCCATCCTCTTAAAAATTTTCATTTATTTCGTGCCCATAACTTTTATTTATTTATTATTATTTTAAAAAATGATTATTTCAAAATTTTTCATTTTTCAATATAATCTTTATCAAAAATAATTTTAAAAAATCTATATAAATATATAATCAATTCTACCCACCTAATTTCTAAAAAATCAATACCACTTAGTCTTTTGTTTAAATATTATAATCATAGTCTCAAAATTAACTATATATTATTTTTTATTTTTTTTTTCATAGCCAAAAAAGACATCTCTAAAAAGAAAAAATGTTCCCTACTCCCTCTCTTATTTACCGTCTAAACAGGAACCCCTCTCCGTTTCAAGTAGATCCCTTCACGTAAAATAGACATCTCTAATTACTTGTTAGGATCGATATCAGTTGTTAGCTCTGATACCAATTGTTAGAATCACTCAATAATGTACACACTCGATCAAAATGGACAGAAAGAACGAGAGAGAAAAAACACATGTTGGCTAGAGAAAACACAAGGACCAGTGTTGGCTACAAGTTTTATTATTGATGAGTTGACGTATGTACAAATATAATAGAGAAAATAATCTTTACCAAATAAACAAGGGCACAGATACTTTTAAGATGTCTCTCAATCCCTACCACCACCATCAATCTCAGCAACAAAAGCCTGAAGATTCGAAGTTGACGACCCACCTTCCTCCACAGCTTGCCTACCCAATTCCTTCCACACCTTCACATTCCTCTCAATCTCTTCATTCTCCATCACCAAATCCAAACATCGCCTAATCTCTCCCCTCTCAACAACCCCTTCTGAATTACCCTTCACTCTCACTCCCGTCTTCCACAAATCTTCCACAAGCTTCGCATTCGTCATCTGATCTATCTGCTGCGGAAACCCAACCACCGCCACCCCAAGACTCAAGCTTTCAATAGTCGAATTCCACCCACAATGAGTAACAAAACAACCCACCGACGGATGCTTCAACACTTCAATTTGCCGACACCACGACACAATTTTCCCTTTCATTCCCACCTTCTTCAACCTCTCCTCATCGTGATTCGATCTCACAACCCACAAGAATGGCCGTCCACTCTCCAACAAACCATTCAAAAGCTCCTCCTCTTGCTCCTCACACAACTCACAAATAGACCCAAATGATACATACACAACCGAGCGCTCCGCCTTGGAGCTCAACCATCCGATATAATCCTCACTCGACACGTGGAAAAGATTGCCACCATCATCATGACTAGAAGGAATCAAGGGTCCGATTGCAATCATTTTCAATTCATCAATGGCTCGCAAGGCATCAGTTTCCAACGTGTCAAATGTGTTGACTAAGACTTTTGACCGAGTTTGTCCACCGAGGAATTCGAGTTGCTCTCTCATTGGAGGAATAATAAACGCATGGGGCCCACATGGGGAGAAGAAAGATGGCATATCATGAGTTGTAAACAATGGCAAGTTTGGTAATTCTATGCACGAAGATGGGGTTTGGAGTTTGTTGCAAATGGGTTCTTCATAGCCATGGAAGTAATGGAAGTACAAAGCTAAGACGGTTGCAGGCTGAGCGAAGAAAAGGGCTGAGGGTATATTGAAGGAAGTGGCGACGTCGGCTGCCCAATTGAGTAAGAGGCCGTAGATTAGGAAAGTGAAGGGGCGGCCTTTGTTGGCTGCGGAGGTGATGAGGTGGGTGAGAGATTGAGAGCCGCAGCGTTTGAGTTCAGAGAAGAAGTGGGTGATGTTGGCGCTGAGTTTGAGATTGTCGTCGTCGAAGCCGTCGGAGAACGTGGCGAAAGACAAGCCCTGTGTTGTTGGAGTTTGTTGGGCGTTGTTGTTCATGCGGCGGGCGGCGGCGATGGTGGTGGCGAAGGTGACATCAATGTTAAGGTGTATGAGTCGCTTGGCGAGTTGGAGGGAAGGGTTTATGTATCCTTGGGAAGGGAAGCATACTAGAAGGAAGTGGGGGTTTCTCATCTTAAACCACTATGGTTAATTGGGTTGTTCTTGTTTTTTGGGAAAGATTTATTTATAGGAATCAAATATGAAGGGAGGGAGGTTCATGGAATTTTCATACAAAAATGAGGTTGTCAATTCATTATTGGAAAAGGTGGAAGCTAGATCTTTTGACTTATCTTCATAATCCGAAAGTGTCTACTTCCATTAATTTGGAATACTTCCAAATCATTTTTATGATTAATTTGAAATACCTAATCCAAATCATTTTTATATTTAGATTTAGGGTGAGTTAAATTTTTTGGAAAATTGAAATTTTTTTTATCAACTTGTGAGTTAGATATTTTTTTGGTTGGGTCATGTAACCCGTAAGTTTAAGAGGTAATAATGATCCTTGATTTTCTTCCTAAGATGTGAAATATATACTTATAATAAGATCATAGGATTTTATTGTAGGCGGAGAAGACCGGGACTCAAGTCGATGAAGAAGTTAAATCATGTTCCGGATGGTTGTAAGATTAAAAGAATAGTCAAAGTCAAACTAAGGGCAAAACGGTCATTTTACCCTTCCTCCTACTTGAGCGGAATGGATAGATGGAACATAGCAAGAAAGAGAAAGGAAGCAAAAAGGGGGAAAAGAAAAGAGAGAAGGAAGAAATTAGGGTTTAGGAAAGAAGAAGAGAAGAGAAGCTTGTCACCCCAAATCTGCCATTGAAAGTTGATCCAAGCCAAGAAAGCCTCAATAGAACTCCTCTCAGTGCTAGAAGAGAAGTTTGGGTGATGGATTCGCTCATTAAGGGAAGAAAACCAAAGATCAAACAAGGTACGGTCATGGCCTTTTGATTTGGTTTTAGGTAGATCCGACAAGTCTTTTTGAGTGAAAAACCTTGAACCCCTTCAGAGATCAAACACGCACGTGGGATTGCTCTTAGAACCCCTTCATAACGCGTGAGGAGTGTCACGGTCATGCTCGTCCAGGGCATGTTGCCCATGGCCGCATGCCCATGACAAGCCAAACCCTTGTCATGTCTTTCATTCTAGTGTTTTTCCTTTTGTAATTCTAGGGCGTATGACGCCTCAAAAATATCATGTCTAGGTCTGCCAGACTTAAAATGACTCAGAATGTACCATAGGGGGATATTACTAATTGTCAACTTCTTCCTACCCAAGGTTATATATGCTAAGCCGTTGTTATCTTTCTCTTGCTTGCTTATATAATGTCTCTTTCCAAAATCTCTCTTTCTAAAATCTATCTCTCTCTCGTTTTCTAAAATCTTCTTTTAAAACCGAGACTAGAGGCTTGATTGTACGTCGCTTGGCTGTAGGCGACGCAAGAACAAATTGGCTTAAGCTCACTTGTCGCTGGAAAGTGAGTGCCGCACAATCGCTAGTCCGCTGCCTTCGAAAGCGCGATTGTGTCAAGTGGTATCAGAGCTTTGTTAGCTCCGTAACATCATAAATACCGAGATCATGTCGACGTCAAAGTCGACACCCAAAGCACAAGCCGACTGGCTTACTCTAATAGAGGAGGAAATGCTGTTCCTCAAAGAAGTCCCTGACACACTCCGGTTCCTGGAAAAGCGGGTGACCGAACTGAGTGAGAAAGTCGTAGAAGTCGACGCAATGGGCAACCGCCTGGATGGGTTGCCAATCGCAGAACTGATGTTTCGAGTGACCTCGCTCGAAGAAAGAGTTGCTCCTACGAGCAGCCCAAAACCGTTTGGTAGTCCGGATAGCTCTGTCGCGCACAAAGAGGGACGTGGCGAAGAGTTCGACGTACTACAAAATACAATGATGAGTTTGTTCAATGGATTAGCTGATGAATTCAGAACAACAATCGACGACCTCCAAGAAAGGATGGCCGCCATGAGCACTCGAATTGAAGTGACCATGAAAGCTGTGGAGGGCGTCACGGCTGGGCAAACTAATGCAGGATCCAACAAACTAAGGTTCCCAGACCCTAGAGCCTTCAAAGGGAATCGGGACGCCAAAGAGCTGGAAAACTTCATCTTTGATGTCGAACAGTACTTCAAAGCCACGACGGCTTGTACTGACGACAAGAAGGTGACCGTAGCCGCGATGTATCTCATAGACGACGCCAAACTGTGGTGGCGTACGAAGGTGCAAGACATCGAGGATGGATTGTGCACCATCGACTCATGGGAGGACCTCAAGAGAGAGTTGAGGGAACAATTCCTCTCCGAAAACGTAGGACATATAGCAATGGAGAAAATAGTAGCCCTAAAACACACTGGAAACATACGGGACTATGTCAGACAGTTCTCAACTCTGATGCTAGATATCAGGGGCACAACGGAGAAGGACAAGGTGTTCTTCTTTATAAATGGGCTACAACCATGGGCCAAAACAAAGATACAAATGAACAGGGTCCAAACCCTAGCTGCCGCAATGGCCTGCGCTGAGAGACTCGTAGACTGTGGGAATGAAGCAGGATCCCAAAGAAGAACGACACTGGCCCCAAACAATGGGGGCAAAACATACAGGTCATCGAAATGGAAGCCCCAACAAATCGAGCGGATGGACAGATAGACCTCCTCAGAACAATCAAGCGGGGACATCTCGAGGGTCTTACCATCAAAAGAACCACCCGACGACGCCTTTGCAATGCATACTGTGTAAAGGCCCCCACAAGTTATCCTACTGTCCTCATCGGGCCTCTCTCACTGCACTCCAAGTGTTCATTCAAGAGAGCAATGAGGCAAGGGTCGAGACTATGCTAGACAAGAAGGAAGATCACGAGAACCCCCGAATGGGCGTACTCAAATTCTTGTCAGCCCTCCAACGGAAAGCCGAACCGAAGGAGATAATAGAGAAAGGGCTCATGTTCGTAGATGCCACAATAAACTGTCGACCGAGCAAGAGCACTTTGATAGACTTTGGAGCAACCCACAACTTCATTGCCGATCAAGAAGCCCGAAGATTGGAACTCACCATAGGAAAGGACCCGGGGAAAATGAAAGCTGTCAACTCCGAGGCCTTGCCTATTGTGGGAGTTTCCAAAGGAGTCCCCTTCAAAATAGGGGATTGGACTGGAGAGCTAGACCTTGTCGTGGTTCGCATGGACGACTTCGACGTGGTACTTAGGATGGAGTTCCTCCTAGAACACAAGGTCATCCCAATGCCACTGGCAAAATGCTTGGTGATCACCGACCGCAACCCCACAGTAATACCTGCAAGCATCAAGCAACCAGGTAATCTTCGAATGATATCGGCCATACAGCTGAAAAGGGGACTCGCACGAGAGGAACCTACATTCATGGCCATACCACTGATAGAAGAAGCAACCACCGAAGAGACTGTCCCAGAGGAAATCAAGGAAGTACTAAACAGCTATACCGACATAATGCCAGATAGTCTACCCCAAATACTACCACCTCGTCGAGGCATTGACCATGAAATCAAACTTCTCCCTGGGATTAAACCGCCAGCGAAGAATGCATACCGGATGGCTCCGCCCGAGCTAGCCAAATTGAGGAAACAACTGGATGAGTTGCTGAAGGCGGGATTCATTCGCCCAGCAAAGGCACCTTATGGAGCCCCCGTACTGTTCTAGAAGAAGAAGGATGGGACGTTGCGTCTGTGCATAGACTATAGAGCCTTAAACAAGGTGACGGTACACAACAAATATCCTCTGCCGATAATATCTGACTTGTTCGACCAACTTCACGGGGCCAAGTACTTCACGAAGTTGGACTTACGATCAAGGTATTATCAAGTACGTGTTGCCGAAGGGGAAGAACCCAAGACGACGTGCGTAACAAGATATGGGGCCTTCGAATTCCTAGTAATGCCCTTTGGCTTGACAAATGCCCCAGCTACGTTCTGCACGTTGATGAACCAGGTTTTCTACGAATACCTGGATCAGTTTGTCATAGTATACCTCGACGACATCGTTGTTTACAGCACAACCCTCGAGGAACATAAAGTGCACTTGAAGCTGGTGTTTGACAAGCTACGGCAGAACCAGCTGTATGTGAAGAAGGAGAAATGTGCATTCGCACAAACATGCATCAACTTCCTTGGACATGTCGTCAGATATGGACAAATTAGTATGGATAACGACAAAATAAAAGCTATCCAAGAATGGAAAGTTCCTACTTCCGTATCTGAGTTGCGGTCCTTCTTAGGATTAACCAACTACTATAGGCGGTTCATCGAAGGGTTTTCACGACGAGCCACCCCATTGACAGAGCTGTTGAAGAAAGACCACCCTTGGTCGTGGTCGAATGATTGTCAAATGGCCTTTGAAAATCTGAAAACAACCATGACGAGGGGTCCTGTCCTCGGGTTGATAGATGTCACAAAGCCATTTGAAATAGAAACCGATGCTTCCGACTTTACTCTAGGTGGGGTCCTTATTCAAGAAGGCCACCCCATCGCTTACGAAAGTCAAAAGCTCAACGATGCCGAACAAAGATACACTGTCTCCGAGAAAGAAATGTTGGCTATAGTTCACTGCCTTCGAGTCTGGAGACAGTATCTTCTGGGATCACAGTTCGTAGTGAAGACGAATAACAGCGCCACTTGCCACTTCTTTGATCAACCAAAATTAACAGCAAAACAAGCCCGGTAGCAGGAGTCGTTGGACGAATTCGACTTCAAGTTCGAACACAAAGCAGGGAAGAGTAATCAAACAGCCGACGCGCTGAGTCAGAAGGGCGAACATGCGGTCCTGTGCATGTTAGCCCATATTCATTCAAGTAAGATCGATGGATCGATGCGCGACATCATCAAGGAACATTTACACAAAGACCCATCGGCCAAAGCTGTAGTCGAACTAGCTAAAGCTGGAAAAACACGACAGTTTTGGGTTGAGGGGGACCTCCTGATGACCAAAGGAAACAAATTGTATGTCCCAAGATCGGGGGAGCTGAGGAAGAAGTTCATTCAGGAATGTCATGATGCTTTATGGGCCGGACACCCTGGGTGGCAAAGAACATACGCTCTAATAAAGAAGGGGGTACTTCTGGCCAAACATGCGAGACGACATCATGCAATACACCAAGACGTGCCTCATCTGTTAACAGGACAAAGTCGAGAAAGCCAAGGTCTCTGGATTCTTGGAACCTCTACCTGTGCCAACAAGACCCTGGGAAAGTGTATCTCTGGACTTCATAACACACCTCCCAAAAGTCGGGGAATATGACGCCATCCCTGTTATTGTAGACTGGTTCTCAAAATATGCGACATTCATCCCCACTCCCAAATTATGCTCGGCAGAACTCACAGCCCAACTATTTTTCAAACACGTTGTAAAGCTATGGGGCATTCCGTCAAGCATCATCAGTGATAGGGATGGTAGATTCATTGGGACATTCTGGACTGAGTTATTCGCTTTCTTAAGAACAACCTTAAACATCTCCTTGAGTTATCACCCTCAAACCGATGGACAGACAGAACGGTTCAATTGCTTGCTCGAAGAATACTTACGTCACTTCATCGACGCTCGCCAGAAGAACTGGATACAACTGTTAGATGTCGCCCAATTTTGCTTCAATTGTCAAACAAGCTCGTCTACAGGGAAGAGTCCCTTCGAAATTGTAAGTGGACGACAACCGGCCTTTCCCCATATTATCGATCATCCTTATGTAGGGAAAAACCCTCAAGCTCACAACTTTATAAGAGATTGGAAGCAGACGACAGATATAGCCCGTGCATATTTAGAAAAGGCTTCCAAGCATATGAAGAAATGGGCGGACAAGAAGCGTCGCCTCCTTCAATTCCGAGTAGGAGATCAAGTTCTTATCAAGCTGAGACTAGAACAGATCAGATTTCGCAGTCGAAAGGACCAGAGACTAGTTCATAAATATGAAGGCCCGGTTGAAGTCCTTAAAAAGATCGGAGCTACCTCCTATCGAGTTGCACTACCCGCATGGATGAAAATCCACCCGGCCATTCATGTGAGCAACTTGAAGCCCTATCACCCTGATCCAGACGACGACCAACGAAATGCAACCACAAGACCGAGCATCGATCTGAAGCAAAAAGAAACAAAAGAAGTAGAAGAGATCCTAGCCGACAAGGTTAGGAAGATAGGAAGACCTGTATGGACGATTCGTGAATTCCTTGTCAAATGGAAGAATCTCCCTACAGAGGAAACCAGCTGGGAACGCGTCGAAGATCTGAACTCCGCCGCCACCCACATCGCAAGGTTTGAACGTAGTCGGTTGACGGGGTCGTCAACTAATTAGGTGGGGGAGGATGTCACGGTCATGCTCATCCGGGGCATGTTGCCCATGGCCACATGCCCATGACAAGCCAAACCCTTGTCATGTCTTTCATTCTAGTGTTTTTCCTTTTGTAATTCTAGGGCGTATGACGCCTCAAAAATATCATGTCTAGGCCTGCCACACTTAAAATGGCTCAGAATGTACTATAGGTGGATATGACTAGTTGTCAACTTCTCCTTACCCAAGGTTATATATGCTAAGTCGTTGTTATCTTTCTCTTGCTTGCTTATATAACGTCTCTTTCCAAAATCTCTCTTTCTAAAATCTCTCTCTCTCTCGTTTTCTAAAACCTTCTTTTAAAACCGAGACTAGAGGCTTGATCGTACGTCACTTGACCGTAGGCGACGCAAGAACAAATTGGCTTAAGCTCACTTGTCGCTAGAAAGTGAGTGCCGCACAATCGCTAGTCCGCTGCCTTCGAAAGCGCGATTGTGTCAAGGAGCACGTGTAGGAGCATGAGTAATACTGATTTTACTTTTATGTGAACTAGGATCCATCAAGAAAATTTTAGACTTTTTGGAATCCTCTCTGGCAAGAAATTCGAGTTCGAGAAGGCATGCATCAACCATGTAAATAATCATTTTGATTCCCATGAACAATACTTGTAGGAACCGCTTGGAATAAGCATGCATGTTATCAAATTGATAATCCGAACTAACCAGATCTAGTATGTTAGTTTATAAGCCATGAAAAAGAATTAAATAAGAAAAGCAATTGTACCTAAGTCACTTTAGGATGTGATTGTGTTATTGTATGCATGTGAAAGAAAGAAGGAAATTTTGTGAAATTTGCTCTCCGGGTGAAGATGAACTGCCGCATGCTAACTCAAGTGCATGATTGCTTGTGTTGTCTTTCTTGTTGAGAATAGGAAGAAACGAAGAGCCTAGACTAAGGTGCTTGATACTGAGTAGGCTAGACAAAGACCTAGAATGGGATACCTCTAGAATATCATGCATTTAGGTCCACGGAAGGATGACTAGCGAACCCAGACCCTAGTATTCTAGATCATGACAAGTTTGAAAGACCTTGAGCCAGAATCCTAATGATGAATGAATCCAACTCTAAGCCACCAAGATCCACCCTAGAAATACCTAGTAGGATACCACGGTAATTGTAGACAACCGAGGTAGCCCAACGGACTTGAGTAATGTGGATAGTGTCACCAAAACCTCCACTTCCCTCTTTGTTCCGGTACCGTAGTGTCAAGACAATACTCTGATACCGAGATCGTTGAGCCAGGCAGAGTCGAATAGGGTAGTGTGATTTGTGCCTAGACCTAGTGGTGATAGCTAAGGGGTCTCCTAAATAGGACCCCTGAGTCGTAGAAACTTCTCCCTGAGTGGGCGAGCATGGGACCACGTAGGACGAACTAGTAGCTAACTGGCACAACGGGGATCACAACCCCCCAATTTTATTGGTAGTATGGCCTCGTGGGAGGGTTGTTAGCTAACCCCATGGATGATATTCAGAGAGGGATACTGATTCAGTCATACTCCCCCCTCAGTTTTACTTGTGAGGTTGCGCTCATCCCAGGACATTGATCATCTGCATAAGTTTAGTAACCCATCTGAGTTGTAGGAAAGAGAGTTGCAGCTTAGTTCGCACTCGCTAGAACCCCAAGACAAGGTCGTGGATACCTACTAAGATGCGAAAAAAGCCTACAAGTAGCTTGGTTAATGAGTATTTTTATACTCATCTCTTCTTTTTTTTTTTCTTCAGGTGAGTGATGCCACAAATCAAGGTGGGAGCGTGTGCGGAGTTTTGAAGTCACAAAGGAGTGTTTTGAGGCATCTAAGAGTTTGTATATGTCATACATAGTTACTTCATACATTTTATATCCCACATACTTATTTTATGAAATTCTTACATTACTTAGAACACTTTGTTGTTTTAAAAAATAAAAAAATAAAAAAAATAATAATAAAAAAGGAGAAAAAAAAAGAGAAAGATTTGGAAGCAAGAATAATTAAAAATTAGTCAAGAATATCAGATAAAACACAGTACATGCATAGAGAAAGAAAATGAAAAAGAGAGGGCAAGAAAATACCTAATACTACCACTTAAAATCACTCCATCAAATTCTTTCCCAGTAAAACTATTTTGTCTAAACAGTAATAATAGAAAATGAGATCTTTAATAAAAATGAAAAAAAATATATATATAACATTTCAAGATTCTACTCATGTAAAATTTTTTATGCTCACATGAAATTTTAACACATAGATAAATTGACATGTTTATGATATGATATAGTGTGATGCGATATGTTATGGTATAATATGTAAATAATAAAAGTTGTTATTTCTGGAAGCAGGGAACATTATGATATGACATATTTATGTAATCTGAATGATATGATATGATTGACATGTAAAATGACGAACTAGCATGAATTACAACCGCAACGTATGCATGAAAGATATGAAAAATGATATGAAAAATGTTATGATATGTACGAAATGCTAGCGGGGTTGTATTAAAAGAGATAATGAAAATAGAAAAATGTTGGGACCTCATGCATTATTATGTGTTCATGCATTGGATGATACCCCTATTCCTTCACAATGATACGGACACGTAAACTACTAGGGAGGAGAACAATCATGTGTTTGACATAATTCTACCTTGACGGTTGCTATTTCTAACGGGTGTCCGGTATCAAGCTACCAGAGAATACTCACCCAACAAGAAAAGGAGCCCGGTGGTGTACGAACCGATTGGTGGGTCCATACTTGCACGTGTGAGCCGTGTGTAGGAAATTAATTACATATCCAAGTTGCCCGTTAAGATAGCCTTCGTAGGAAAACAGACTATTATGACAGGTCTCATTCATGAAATTGCATGTGTTTGCATTTAACCACGATAGTGGAGTCACTTACTGAGTATTTCTTTAAATACTCGAGCCACGTGCTACTTCTATTTTAGGTAAAGGCAGCACATTTCTGTACGACTGACAACGACATCACAACTCAAGACCATTGCACATGCATAGAGTAGTCGCATTTATTTTCTTAGACTTAGGCTAGAATAAAATATTTTTAATTTAAACGTTTATTTATTTTAATTAGTCTTTTGTTACGTAGTCCTAAAGCTATTTTCAAACCAAGTATTTGACTGTATTTTGAGATAAAAGTTATGTTTTATGAAAGTTTAAATGAACTATTTCTGCATTATACAACAACGACCTTATGTTAAGTAGAAAATTTAGTGTCGTTACACGTTTAGAGTAGAATCGGTAGAAAAACAAAAATTGAATTTGTGAGAGAAGAAAAGTTATTTAAACATAAGTAGAAGACAAATAAAAAACATAAAGGAGTGTCCAATTTTGTCTGGCCACGTGCCTGAAACCAGAACCACAAGCTACTTCAACCAAAAGAAATTGAGTTGGAACACTGAACTAATGCGTCATAGCAAATGTCATGTGCACATTTTGATAGAACACAAAATTTGGATAAATTACGTCACAGCAAACGTCATTTATAAACTTCTCCCCTCCTTTTTATCTTATAAATTATCCCTCAACCAACCAAGTGCTTGCATCTTATCAACATGGACAACACAGCACCCCACGGCCACCGTGTGCTGTTGATAACATACTCTGCTCAAGGACATATCAACCCCGCCCTCGAATTCGCCAAACGCCTCACGCGCCGCCGCATTGATGTCACCTTCGTCACCTCTCTCTCCGCCTATCGCCGCATGGGCAAAACCCCGACGCTGCCTCACGTGTCATTCGCCTCGTTCTCCGATGGCTATGACGACGGTTTCAAACAAGGGGACGACATTAATCATTTCATGTCGGAGCTGGAGCGACGTGGGTCTCAAGCTATTAAGGATATGATTGTGGCGGGTGTTGAACAAGGCCAACCCTTCACTTGCATTGTTTATTCTATACTCCTCCCGTGGGTGGCTACAGTGGCGCGTTCCCTCCACCTTCCGGCGATTCTTCTTTGGATTCAACCAGCTATTGTTTTTGCTTTGTACTACTATTACAACTATGGTTATCATGACATAATTCAAAGCGCATCCGCTGATCCGTTGGCAACTATTCAACTACCTGGCCTTCCATTGTTAACGGCTCGTGATCTTCCTTCCTTCTTTGGTTCTTCAGATGCTTATGAATTTGCTCTCCCAATATTTCGGAGGCAATTTGAATTACTCGAGCAAGAGACCAACCCAATGGTTGTAATCAACACATTCGACGAATTGGAGCACGACGCGCTTAGAGCGATTAGCAAGTTCAATTTGATACCCGTCGGACCACTGATTCCATCAGAAGCCTCCTCCCAATGTGATCTGTTTCAATCTACTACCAGGTATGATATTGTTCATTTTTAACATAAGCTCGATACTAATACACATGTATTCCTTACCTATAATTTTAAATTTATGGGTTAGGGTTGAATTTAAATTTTGTTTTGATCGTATTCCAGTTATATCGACTGGTTGAACTCAAAACCTAAAGGGTCTGTAATTTACTTATCGTCGGGAAGCATGTCGACGTTATCGAAGCACCAAAAAGAGGAGATAGCAAGAGGGTTATTAAGCTGTGGACGACCATTTTTGTGGGTGATTCGAGACATTGAAGAAGTAAATACTTTGAGTTGTAGGGAGGAATTGGAAGGTTTAGGAAAGATAGTGCCATGGTGTTCACAAATAGAGGTTCTATCAAGGCCAGCGACAGGATGTTTTCTAACACATTGTGGATGGAATTCGACGTTGGAGAGTTTGGTATGCGGGGTACCGGTGGTGGTGTTTCCACAGTGGTCGGATCAGGGGACGAATGCGAAGATCATTCAAGACATGTCGGAGACGGGAGTGAGGTTGGAGGTGGGGATGGATGGCGTGGTTAAGCGAGAGGAGATAAAAAGATGCTTGGAGTTGGTGATGGGAGATTCAAAGAAAGGAGAAGAGATAAGGAGGAATGTGGTGAAATGGAAGGAGTTGGCCAAGGGAGCCACCGCCCACGGCGGTTCTTCATATTCAAACTTCAAGGCTTTTGTGGACCAAGTTTGTCCTTAATTTCTATAAGCTTTAAGAGTGATAAATTCCTATGAGAGGGGAAGAGAAGTGAAAGTTTATGCCACGTGAAAATTATGAGAAAATAAAATCCACCCCTTGTTGAATAGTAGATGGTTTTTTTTTCGTTTTTGAGTATCTCATAAGTTTCTAAATAATTAGTTTGGTATATAACATATTAATCTTATTGACACGACCCAATATTTTGCTACGAGCCGTGACTCAAAAACGATGATGTGAATGCAAGAAATATTTAGAAAGACATCAAAATGAAAATCATTTATTTCAAAGGAAAATTTCAATACAAAGAGTCCATTGTTGACCCGTTTTGACCATGAAAAAAAAAAACATGAAAGTTTGTGTATAAAAGAAAGACTCGACTCTATGTGACAATCCTCATCTCTCAAATACACTCTCTCTTGACACCTCAGGCACCTGAAAAATGAAGATACATATGAAGACTGAGTATAAAAATTATACAAAGTAAGCCACCAACTTGTAGGCTCTTACAGCATTCTATGCTTAACAGATAAACACAGACTTCTTATTGGCTCTAGAACCTCTAGGGGCTACTCTGTTTCTCTGTCCTTTAATTTAAACCCTGAGAGTTTCTTATGCTAAGTTGTGAATTACTAGTGACTTACGAGAAGCTACCTCGTGCATGACTCTATAAGACTATTTGGTATCTTACCTAGGGGTGAGTTGCAACCACTTAAGTCTATAATAATCTCCCTCATCTGGAAGGGTACCCTTCCCTTATTTCATCTAGCTAAATGATATCTACAACGTGAGTCTCACGTTTTCCATGTTAAAACAGTTAGGAGCAGTCGGGTCTTGATCAGGAACCCCCTAGTCCCCATAAAGCTATGACACCATTCACTCAACTTGCAGTCTAAGAATATCTCTTAAAGTTGTTTGTATGTCGTGGTGATCTGTTAGTTTTTCATTTTGTGGTGGTTTTTGGAGTGTGAGAGGGTTTATTGCATCTTAAGGATCTGCAAGTTGTAAAAGAAGTCTATTGTCATGACCCTATGAGTCAATGAGCTTAACTTTTTATTTAGTAGACTTTTTAGCCACTTGTGTTTAAAAAAATTGTTAGTGTTTTCTTCCCTATAAAGAGTATTTGATGCACACTTTATTCACGACAATAAAAAGAATTGAAAAGCATGTAAGACTCTTCCATTTAAAGAAACTTTTCCTTTTCTCATATTGGTGGAGAAGGACTCATCAAAAGTAGCATAGGAGATGCTGCAAACAATGCATGTAAGTGTAGAATAGGTCAAGAAAGCAAAGGTGCAAACCTTGAGGAGCGATTTTGAGGCCATCCATATGAAGGACGGTGAGTTGGTAGATGACTTTGTCATGAAGTTGACTACTATCATCACTGACATTCGTTCATGAGGTGATAAGGTGGAGGAGATCTTCATTGTTAAGAAGTTTCTTTGAGTCGGTCTCACGAGATTCATGCAAATCGTTACCTCCATCAAGTAGTTTGGCGACCTCAAGATCATGTCAGCTGAGAAGGATGTTAATTGTCTTACGACTAATGAAGAGAGACTTCATGGCTATGATGACAAAGAGGAGGCGAAACACCTCTTACGCACAAATAAAGAGTGACTATGAGGCCACCTAAAATCATACACTCGAACTAACTATGTGAAAGTTGTCTAGTCTCCAAGCAAGCAAGATTTTCGTTTCCAGCTTAAACCATTTTCCGTGTTGAGCAACCATTACAACTGATGCATGTAGATTTATATGGCCCGAATACTCCATTATCGATTTTTAGTAACAAGTATTTTCTATTACTTGTTGACGATTATAGCTGTTGGATGTGGGTGTATCTGCTCAAAGAAAAAGAAGAGGCATTATGTGCATTCAAGAAATTCAAAAGACTCGTCGACAAGAAATTTGTGATTGCATTGACGAAGAATCCAGTATTTCACGAAAGCAGAAAAACACATTGACACTTGCTTCCACTTTATCCATGAGTGTATCGAGAAGATAGATCACTATGCAGTACATATGCACCAAAGAGCCAACCCTAAATATTCTCACCAAGATTCTAGAAAAGGCAAAATTTGCAGACATGCCGGAGTTACTTGGAGTGAAGAATCTCAAGTAAAGTCAAGCCTACGGAAAAAGATGTCCTCTTAGACTACTTAGTAGAAAGATGTCCTCTAGGAATTTCTAGCAATTTGAATGCCAATTTTATGGGAAAAAACATGTGGTAAAAATTCCATGGTATTCAAATGCTCATAAAATTCTTCAGGTTAATCTAGTCTTTCAATATTTTAATTTTTTTATTTAGTTAATTTTTATTTTATTACCATTTCTTGTAAACATCCCACCTAAAATCAATCAAAATATCTTAAACAAAAATTTGAATGATATGAATTTCAAATATTTAGGTTTGAAACGAGATGATGAGAAGAAATATTTAAAAATATTTCTGTCATCAAATTGCATGATTGAAATATTATTAAGAACAAACTTGGTCCACAAAAACCTTGAAGTTGGCATCTGATTGAAATATTATTAAGAATAAACTTGGTCCACGAAAGCCTTGAAGTTGGCATCTGATGAGCCACCATCCCTAGCAGCTCCCTTGGCCAACTCCTTCCATTTCAGGGCCTTCTTCCTTATCTCTTCCCCTTTGTTTGAATCTCCCATCACCACCTCCAAGCACCTTTTTATCTCTTCTCGCTTGACCATGCCATCCATGCCCACCTCCACCCTCACTCCCGTCTCCGTCATGTCTTCAATGATCTTTGCATTGGTTCCTTGATCCGCCCACTGTGGGAACCCCACCATCGGGACCCCGCAAACCAAACTCTCCAACGTCGAGTTCCATCCACAGTGCGTTACAAAACATCCTGTGGCTGGGCTTGATAGAACCTCTAGTTGTGAACACCATGGAACTATCTTTCCTACCGCTTCTAGTTCCTCCCTGCAATTAAAGATGGCATGAGCCAATTATTTCGGAGATGGTTGTGAGCGAGTCTCACATTAGCTAATTTAAGGAATGATCATGGATTTATAAGGAAGGAGGAATACATCTTCATTGGTATGAGGCATTTTAGGGAAGCCTAAAGCAAAGCTATAAAAGCTTATGCTCAATGTGACAATATCATACCATTGTGGAGATACGTGAATCCTAACATGGTATCAGAGTCATGCCCTAAATTTAGCCATGTCAATAGCATCCTCAAATGTTGAACAAAGAATTGTGAACCTCAAAGGTGTAGTCAAAAGTGACTAAAGTGTCAAATAAATGATGTATTTTTCTCAAGGGCTCCAGAGAAGGAGTTGAACCTCGATTAAGGAGAGACTGTTTTAGAGCTCCATAGACCTGAAGAGAGTCTCTCAAAAGTGTTTGAGGGCTCCAGAGAAGTAGTCAAGGCTCGATTAAGGGTAAGTTATTCGAGGGCTCCATAAGCCTAAACAGAGGCTCTCAAAAGTGACTAAAGTGTCAAACAAATGGTATACTTTGTTCGAGGGCTACAGAGAAGGAGTCGAGCCTTGATTAAGGGGAGGCTATTTGAGGGCTCCATAGGCGTGAAGAGAGGCTCTCAAAAGTGACTAAAGTGTCGAACAAATGGTATAATTTGTTCGAGGGCTCTAGAGAAGGAGTCGAGCCTCGATTAAGGGGAGACTATTTGAGGGCTCCATAGGCCTGAAGAGAGGCTCTCAAAAGTGACTAAAGTGTCGAACAAAGGGTATAATTTGTTCGAGGGCTCCAGAGAAGGAGTCGAGCCTCGATTAAGGGGAGACTATTTGAGGGCTCCATAGGCTTGAAGAGAGGCTCTCAAAAGTGACTAAAGTGTCGAACAAATGGTGTACTTTGTTTAAGAGATCCAGAGAATGAGTCAAGCCTCAACTAAGGGGAGGCTATTTAAGGGCTCCATAGGCATGAGGAGAGGCTCTTAAAAGTGATTAAAGTGCCAAACAAAAGGTGTACTTTGTTCTAGGGCTCCAGAGAAGGAGTCGAGCTTCAATTAAGGAGAGGTTGTTCGATGGCTCCATAGGCCTGAAGAGAGCCTCTCAAAAGTATTCGAGTGCTCCAGAGAAATACTCGAGCCTCGATTAAGGGGAAGTTATTCGAGGGTTCCATAGGCCTGAAGAGAGTCTCTCAAAAGTGTTCAAGGGCTCTAGAGAAGGAGTCGAGTCTAGATTAAGGGGAAGCTATTCTTGGACTCCATAAGCTTAAAGAGAGGCTCTCAAAAGTGACTAAAGTGTCGAACAAATGGTGTACTTTGTTCAAGTGCTCCAGAGAAAGATTCGAGCCTCGATTAAGGGGAGGCTGTTCGAGGGCTCCATAGGCCTTAGGAGAGGCTTTATGTTGTACTTTGTTCGAGGGGAGGATTGTTAGAAGAGAGTCCCACATTGGCTAATTTAGGGAATCATCGTGGATTTATAAGTAAGGAATATATCTTACAAAGCTACGAGAATTTATGATCAAAGTGGACAACATCGTATCATTGTGTAGATCTATGGTTCCTAGCAGACCCTTATTTTATTAAACCTTACCTGCAACTCAATGTATCATCTCCCATATCTTCATCTTTAATCACCCAAAGAAACGGTTGTCCAAAGCTCAAAAGCCCACTTGCAATCTCCTCTTTCTGTTCCTTAGACAGCCTCGAAATGCTTCCAAACGATACATAAACAACAGCTGCTTTGGGGTTGGAGTTCAGCCAACTCATGTAATCATCGTTGTCACGACTACATGGAAACATATCACCGCCAAAAGAGGCATCTGAAGGGTCCTCACAGTCGAGAAAAGCCGACGGAACCAAGGGTCCAATGGGCACCAAATGGAACTTGTCCATCTCTCGCACCACGTCCTGTTCCAAGGCCTCGAACGTGTTGACTAGAACCTTGGGATTGGTCTGTTGAGCCAGTAATTCAAATAGCTTTTGAAATATGGAGAAGGCAAAATCATAAACATTGGAAGAAAGGAGAAACAATGGAACCTCACGGCCAGTTAATAATGGAAGTCCAGGTAATTGAATTGTTCTGGAAGGGTCATCGAGAATGCTCTGGATTATGGAGTCTTTGTAGCCATTGAAGTAATGATAGTACAGAGTAAAAACGGTGGCGGGTTGAATCCAGAGAAGAATTGAAGGGAGGTGGAGGGAACGCGCCACCACAGCCACCCATGGTAAGAATATGGAATATACGACGCAAGTGAAGGGTTGGCCTTCCTCCGCGCTTACTCTAATCATATCCCTTATTGCTTGGGATCCAAGGCGCTCCATCTCGGACAAGAAGCGAATGGGTTCGTCGTTTCCTGGTTTGAACCCGTGGTCGTAGCCGTCGGAGAAGGAGGCGAAGGAGATATGAGGGAGCGTTGGGATTTGGGGCATGCGGCGGTAAACGGAGAGGGAGGTGACAAAAGTGACATGGCCGAGGTGGCGCGTGAGGCGTTTGGCGAATTGGAGAGTAGGGTTGATGTGGCCTTGAGCAGGGAAGGATATCAACAGCACGCGGCGGCGCTTGTCACCGGTGTTATCCATAACGGGCGGCGATTGGTGGTTTGAAGACGACAAAAGAACTTGACTTGATTTCTATGAAGAGACGTTTATTAAAAAAAAAATTACCCTTAATTTGTGTCCTTATATTTTATTTATTTATGTAACTTAATAAAAGGTGCCTGAAAATTAATGTAAATGATATTATTGCTTTTGGTCCCATGAATAAAGCAAAAATAGGTAAAAATAAACAAGATAATAATTTCTTTTAATATAACTTTAAAAATAATTGTGGATTTTAATATTTCTTTTATCAACCTAAAGAAAGAAGAAAATAAATAATTGTGGGACTAGCAATATAGTAATTTTATTTTTATTTACTCTATTAATTTTTTATTTTTTATTTTACCCTTAAAATTTTCCAATGCGGTATTAATTTTTCATTTAATTATTCCAAAAATAATTACGAATTTTCTAATCAATTTTAATAGTGATGGAAATTAGTTTAAAGTACTTTAATTAAATAATTTACTCTTAATTGTTTCATTGCTTTAAATTAATTAATAAACTTTAATATAATTCACCATAATAGTCCTTTAGCGAATAATTACGATCTAAACTTTTCTAATCAATTTTAGTAGTTGGTATTAACTTCCAATTTACTTATTTAAAAAATAATTACGATTTAAAATTTTGTAATCAATTCTAATAGAGATGAAAATTAGTTTGAAGTAATTTAATTAAATCATTTACTCTTAGCGATGAAAATCATTTAATTAAATAATAGCTCAAATTAAATTTGAAAGTTGCTACAAAATGTTGGAAAATCAGGCTAATAAAACATAAAAAAATCACCATAAAAAATCTTTTGTAAATAGTTTAGAAAAATTAATTGCATTAATTAGCCATTAATTTTAAAAGATAATTGAGTAGGTTCATAATTAAATTTTATATCTAATAAAATATTTAACTTTTAAAAATTTTATATAGTTAATCACTTATATAATACAAAATTTAAATTCAAAGGATCTATTAGACATAAGATTAAATAGTTAGAGGTTGATTAGATACTTATAAAGTTTGAAGACCATATAGACACAAACTTAATACTCTCGAACGAACTTGTACCCATGTTATAAAGTTCTTGTAATACCCCAAGCCACGACGATGACTAATTTCTAAATTTTTTCTTGAAAGTTCAAACTTTCATAATTTTTTTTTTCTTTTAAGAGCTTTAGAGGCTTACTTAGAAAAACTCTTAGGAACACAGCAAAAATATAAAAGATAATAGTAAAAACTTAGAGTCATCAAGATGATCATGTCTCAAATATCACAACATAGAGTCATCTTTTCTGCTCACAGCAAGAGCAAAATCCCCATGTTAGAAATATACAACAAAAACATTTTATTTGGAGTCATGACATTGGAACTTTATAGCCTAATTTCTTGTCTGTAATGACATATGTTATTAAATAGAACAGGATGTCCTCTAGTCATCTATCATCGAACACTCAATAAGTTGTACATTAAATAAGGCACTAACAATTTTACCTTACCATGACTAATTTCAACTTTCGTTGTGTCTTTTTCTTCAATTAGTATCTCTCTTATATTGTTGCACCTTAATTCTTTACATCTCATCAAGCCCCTGGAATAAAGATTGGGTGCATGTTGTATGATTCAAGCATATCCTATCAACAAACGACAAATCACCTTAAAAAAAATAATATCAATGCAATTAAAAAAAAATATTTATTCTTTTCATTTTCGGCTGCATAATTCATTTGTTGATCTTTTGACCAACAATCAACTTTTATATGCCCATACCTTCTGCAATGGTAACATTGAATAACATTTCTGATGTTACTTTGCACATTAAACTGCCTATGTCCATCATTTCTCCCTCCACCCCTGTTACCACGACCACCATGGTTGCTGCAAAATCCTCCTCTTCCACGACCTCTACTTGCTGAATGAACATTTTCTTCTTGGTTGTTGGTTGTCTTTTTCAATTGAAGTGCCCTTTTTTTTTTGTCCCTTCATTTATGATGATCTATTGATTCTTGACAAACGAGCTTGAAGCGAGGTCATCAGTTCGTCAACAGAGAGTATTGATACATCCTTAGTTTCTTCTATAGTAGCCACCACACGGTCAAACTTTGGAGTTAAGCTTCTCAACATCATTGCAACAATTGTTTCATTTGAAATTTTCTCTCCATAGACACACATCTGATTGATTATTATCATTGCTCTAAACAAAAAAAATCAGCAATTCATTCACCATGCGTCATGAGCAAAGTTTAAAAGCCATGTTTTAGAGATTGCAATTTCACTAGTATGACCTTTGAATCTCCATGAAACTCCTACATAATTGATCATGCTTGCTTTAATGTGGTTGTTGTTGCAATTCGTGAAAAGATTGTCACATCAATTGTTGTTAAACGATGAACCGAGCCTTGACATATATATATATATATTTTTTATTAGTCTTTCCTTTTCTTCTACTGTTGGTTTTAATACATCAATAAACTCATCTTCCACAATGGTCATTTTGTCCCTACTCTTACTTGAGGGGTTTGGTTGGTTGGGTCATAAGGAGAAGAGAAAGGAAAAAGAAAAAAGAGAGAGAGAGAGAGAAAGGAGAAGAGAGGAACTTGGAAGCAAGGCAAGAAACTTCGAAGCAAGACTTCTCTCGGAGCTGGAAAAGGAGTTTGGGTGGTGAAATCACTCATTCTGGCAAGAAAATTCGAGAACGAACAAAGTAAGATTCCGAACTTCTTGTTTCCATTTTATCTAG
Organism: Cucurbita moschata; assembly: GCF_002738365.1. Lineage (NCBI taxonomy): Eukaryota > Viridiplantae > Streptophyta > Magnoliopsida > Cucurbitales > Cucurbitaceae > Cucurbita > Cucurbita moschata. The sequence goes on along the minus strand of NW_019268546.1, from coordinate 1,430,414 downwards.
ATTTGAGGAGTTTCTTGAGCATTGGATTTAGAGCTTTTGAGGTATGTAACTAAGATTCACACACGTTTCTTGAAGTTTCTAGACAAAAAGTCGAAGTTTAGTCGAAGTTCGGGTAAACTGAGCAAGAACAGAAAACGTGAGTTTTTCCGTATCTTTGGAAGACTTTAACTCATTCTGTGCTCAACAAAAAAATAAAGGAATTTTTTTTTAATATTATATATATATATATATATTTTTTTTTAGAAGTAGAATATGAGATCTACAATATTCATGAAGAAACTTTGTTTATATGGATTACGGAAAGATAAGAAAATCGAAAGAAAATAGATTAAAAATGCGAAAACGCTAACATCTGGAAATTTAAAACACATGCAGGAGAGAGGAAGAGACCGCCACGCCTCGACTGGCCAACGGAGGAGCGCGGCGGAGTCGAGTCAACCCGAACACCCGCCAAACCCAATCCAACGACCCACATCCAACCCGAAGATCTCCCTTTCACCGTGAGCCACGTGTTGAGTCCACAATTTCAGAGGGTAAGTTTGCACCCGCTGGGGTTTGAAACGCGGCACTGCCCGAATTACCTACGCATGGAGACCGCGCGTGTGGGGACCTGATAGCGCGTGGGACCCCATTCTCTCACCCGTTCGGCCTCCGTCTGCTTATTTTTTCGCCCCGGTTTCAACTCTGATCCTATTTTTATGTGAATTAGGACTTATCAAGAAAATTTCATAATTTTTGGAACCTTTTCTAGCGATTAATTCGAGTTTGGGAAGACATGCGTCAACCAAGTAAGTAACCATTTGGATTCCCACGAGCAATACTTGAAGGAACTGCTTGGAATAAGCATGCATGCTATCGTACCTATAAACTTAGCTAGCCGAACCTAGCGTATTAGCATGGAAATCATGTAAATGAATTAAATAAAGAAATCTAGGGAATATAGACATGCATGACTATGAGATCTGTTTAGATTAAACGTGATATTGTATATATGCATGAGGAGGAATGGAAAACTTGTGAAATCTGCGCTCCGGATAAAGATGGACGTTATCTTCCCATTGAGCATGTTTGTTAATATTGCATGAATTGTTGCATGTTAACTCCATTGCATGATTGCTTGTGTTATCTTTATTGCTGAATAGGAAGGAACTATGAGCTTAGATTAGGGCGCTTGAGACTATGTAGGCTAGACAGAACCCTAATTGGGATTCCTCTAGAATACCGTGCATTTAAACTCGCAAAACGATTACCAGTGGATCTAGAGCCCATAATTCCAAACCACGATAAGTTTGTGAAACTTTGAGCGAGAATCCTAGAGATGAATGAATACAAGTCTATGCCACCAAGAGTCCGCCCAAGAAAGACTAGTAGGACACCACGTTAACTGTAGGTTGCCCGCTAGAGTTAAGCAGTGTGGATCATGTCACCAGAACTTCCACTTCTCTCTCTACTCCGATACCGTACTGTATAGACAGAGCTCCGGTACTAAGATCGTTGAGCCAGGCAGATCCGGACAACGAAGTGTGACAGGTGCCCTGACCTAGTGGTGATAGCTAAGGGTTTTTCTGGACAGGACTCCTGGGCTGTAGAAACCCGTCCCTAAGCAGGGGAATGTGGAACCTCGTAGGACGACTTAGTAGCTAACCGGCACACAGGGGATCGCAACCTCGATTGTAGTGGATGTATGGTCCTGTGGGAGGGTTGTCAGCTAACCTCCACAGATGATGTTCAGACAGAGTTACTTATTTAGATCCAGCCATACGATCCCCTCAGATTTACTTGTGAGGTCGCGTCTCGCCTCACGACACTAAACATATCACTAAATAAGATGGGCAAGCCTCCTAAGATACAGAAAAAAGAGTTGCAACTTGATTTGCACTCACTAGAACCCAGAGATAAGACCGTGGATACCTACTAAGATAAGGATCCGAAAAGAGCCCACAAGTAAGTTGCTTACTGATTATATTTTTATACTCACCCTGTTTTCCCCCTTTTTTTTCAGGTACCAGTCGGGCGAGGAGGTGTTCAAGAGCTGCATTGTCACAGAGAGGTGTTGCTTCGGAGCGTCAGTTCGTTTTCACAATTGGAGTCTTTTAAATTTTCTTTTATATTTGTATTTCCCATTTGTAACATTTGACCTTAATTTTATATTTAATTTTGGTGTAATTGACTTCCTTTTCTTGTTTTAAATGTTATCGGATTTTTATCTTCCATTTTATCTTCTTTTTAGTTTTATTTGTTTTCGCTTCCGTCTTTTTAGTCATCATTCGATTTGTCGAAGTCTTGGAAATCGGGTCGTGACCGGAGACAACAGAAAAAGACCGAATGAGATTAAAGTTGCAAATGCTTTATTACTTACTCATTACCAAAAGAGTTACAAAGTTCCTATATATATATATATATATATATATATATATATAGACTTATATGTAACTAAAAACAAAAATTTTTGAAAATCCTACGACAATTGACCATAAACAAATCCACAAGTTTAGGAAACTACTAACAACATCTTCGAACTTTATTTTTTAAGTGTTCTTGTCTTTTTCCTTTAACGGAATGACTAAGTTTCTTTGCAATTCTTTAGATTGATTGTTTAGAATCATTCCGGTAAATGATCGATTTTGCTTGTGGAGTGATTCGAATCTCAAATAAGTGTTATTGCTTTGAGATATTCGATCAACAAGGTAATTCGGGTCTTACTCCCCTAACAGTGATTTCTTATCGATGGTAAAGTTTAAACTAAGAACTAGCTCTTTCAATCTGAGATTGAAAAACTAAGTATACGTAGTCACCATGTCAATCAATAAGATTCACTTAGTAACTTAAGAAACTTTAGGAAACTTAGTGATTTATTTAGTAGAATTAATAGTAGTTATTAACTTGTAGGGAAAGTGAAAAATTGTTTGTGTTTTCTCCCCCATTGTAAATAGTTTTAAGATGTACACTTTATTCTCAAAAAAAAGAAAAAGAAAAAAAAAAGAAAAAGAATGATGTGTTTTGATGTACTTCGATTAAGGGGTCAAAAACCAACATCAAGTATCAGAGATAAGAAGTCGAAACAAATGTTGTCAACACAAAAGTCACCGAGAAGACATGACGACGATAAAGAGAGAAAAGGAGGAGAATGTAATGCTCTAATACTCGTTACTCACGAAGAGTAACTATGTAGCATGGTCGATAAAGATGCGTGTTAAATTATAGGCAAAAAGTGTGTGTACCATCATCGAGTATGATTACGACGTCGAGGAGCATAAGGATAGGATGACTCTTACCGCCATCAACCAAGTAGTCTCAGAGAACATCCTTCTCATGTTGGTAGAGAAGGATTCAACAAAGGTAGCATGGGAAACGCTACAAACAATGCATGTGAGTGTGAAAAAGATCAAGAAAGCAAAGGTACAGACCTTGAGGAGTGATTTTGAGGTTATCCACATGAAGGACAGTGAGTCGGTAGATGACTTTTCTATGAAGTTGACAACTATCATCACTGACATTCGTTCATTAGGCAACAAGGTGGAGGAGATCTCCATTGTTAAAAAGTTCCTTCGAGTCATCCTTTTGAGATTCATACAGATTTTTACCTCTATCTAGTAGTCTCGCGACATCAAAAACATGTCTGAGGAGGACGTTAACCATCTTAAGGCCAATGAAGAGATACTTCATGACTATGATGACAAAGAGGAGGCGAAGCACCTCTTAGTCACAAATAAGGAGTGGCTATGGGGCCACCTAAAATCATACACTCGAACTAACGATGACACGAGATGATACGAGATGATGATAAGAAATATTTACAACTATTTCTGTCATCAAAGTGCATGATTGAAATATTGTTAAGAACAAAGTTGGTCCACAAAAGCCTTGAAGTTGGCATCTGATTGAAATATTATTAAGAACAAACTTGGTCCACGAAAGCCTTGAAGTTGGCATCTGATTGAAATATTATTAAGAACAAACTTGGTCCACGAAAGCCTTGAAGTTGGCATCTGATGAGCCACCATCCCTAGCAGCTCCCTTGGCCAACTCCTTCCATTTCAGGGCCTTCTTCCTTATCTCTTCCCCTTTGTTTGAATCTCCCATCACCACCTCCAAGCACCTTTTTATCTCTTCTCGCTTGACCATGCCATCCATGCCCACCTCCACCCTCACTCCCGTCTCCGTCATGTCTTCAATGATCTTTGCATTGGTTCCTTGATCCGCCCACTGTGGGAACCCCACCATCGGGACCCCGCAAACCAAACTCTCCAACGTCGAGTTCCATCCACAGTGCGTTACAAAACATCCTGTGGCTGGGCTTGATAGAACCTCTAGTTGTGAACACCATGGAACTATCTTTCCTACCGCTTCTAGTTCCTCCCTGCAATTAAAGATGGCATGAGCCAATTATTTCGGAGATGGTTGTGAGCGAGTCTCACATTAGCTAATTTAGGGAATGATCATGGATTTATAAGTAAGGAGGAATACATCTTCATTGGTATGAGGCATTTTAAGGAAGCCCAAAGCAAAGCTATAAAAACTAATAAACTAATGATCAAAGTGACAATATCATACCATTGTGGAGATCCGTGATTCCTAACATGGTATCAGAGCCATGCCCTGAACTTAGCTATGTCAATAGAATCCTCAAATGTAGAACAAAGAATTATGAGCCAAGAGGTGTAGTCAAAAGTGACTAAAGTGTATAAAGGGTGTATTTTGTTTGAGGGCTCCAGAAAAGGAGTCGAGCCTCGAATAAGGGAAGGCTGTTCGAGGACTCCATAGGCATGAAGAGAGTCTCTCAAAAGTGTTCGAGAGCTCCAGAGAAGTAGTCGAGACTCGATTAAGGGGAAGATATTCAAAGGTTTCATAGGCCTAAAGAGAGGCTCTCAAAAGTGACTAAAGTGTCAAACAAAGGGTATACTTTATTCGAGGACTCCAGAAAGAGAAGGCTATTTGAGGGCTATATTGTCTTGAAGAGAGGCTCTCAAAAGTGACTAAAGTGTCGAACAAAGGGTGTACTTTGTTCGATGGCTCCGGAGAAGGAGTCGTGCCTCAATTAAGGAGAGGCTGTTCAAGGGCCCCATAGGCCTAAGAGATGCTCTATGTTGTACTTTGTTTGAGGAGAGGATTATTAGGAGGGAGTCCCACGTTACGGGTAAGAAATACATCTTACATTACCAGTAAGAAATACATCTTGCAAAGCCATTAGAGTTTAATGGTGAAGATTAGTGATTCCTAGCACTAATGACACTTATTTTAAACCTTACCTGCAACTCAATGTATCATCTCCCATATCTTCCTCTCTAATCACCCAAAGAAACGGTTGTCCAAAGCTCAAAAGCCCACTTGCAATCTCCTCTTTCTGTTCCTTAGACAGCCTCGAAATGCTTCCAAACGATACATAAACAACAGCTGCTTTGGGGTTGGAGTTCAGCCAACTAATGTAATCATCGTTCTTACGACTACATGGAAACATATCGCCGCCAAAAGAGGCATCTGAAGGGTCCTCACAGTCGAGAAAAGCCGACGGAACCAAGGGTCCAATGGGCACCAAATGGAACTTGTCCATCCCTCGCAGCACGTCCTGCTCCAAGGCCTCGAACGTGTTGACTAGAACCTTGGGATTGGTCTGTTGAGCCAGTAATTCAAATAGCTTTTGAAATATGGAGAAGGAAAAATCGTAAACATTGGAAGGAAGGAGAAATGATGGAACGTCATGGGCAGTTAATAATGGAAGTCCAGGTAATTGAATTGTTCTTGAAGGGTTGTTGAGAATGCTCTGCGTTATGGAGTCTTTGTGGCCATTGAAGTAATGGTAGTACAGAGTAAAAACGGTGGCGGGTTCAATCCAGAGAAGAATTGAAGGGAGGTGGAGGGAACGCGCCACCACAGCCACCCATGGGAAGAGTATGGAATATACGACGCAAGTGAAGGGCTGGCCTTCCTCCGCGTTTGTTGTAATCATATCCCTTATTGCTTGGGATCCGAGGCGCTCCAACTCGGAGATGAAGCGACTGGGATCGTCTTCTCCTGGTTTGAAACTATCGTCGTAGCCGTCGGAGAAGGAGGCGAAGGAGACATAAGGGAGCGTTGGGATTTGGGGCATGCGGCGGTAAACGGAGAGGGAGGTGACAAATGTGACATGGACGAGGTGGCGCGTGAGGCGCTTGGCGAATTGGAGGGAAGGGTTGATGTGGCCTTGAGCAGGGAAGGATATCAACAGCACGCGGCGGCGCTTGTCATCGGTGTTATCCATAATGGGCGACGATTGGTGGATGGAAGATGACAAAAGAACTTATCTTGATTTCTGTGGATGAGAAAACCCCTCTCAAATTTGTAGTGCCGAAATATCTAAAAGGTGCTTGAAATATATTTTATTTATTTATTTATGTACCTATATAAAAGATGCCTGAAAATTAATGTAAATAATATTATTTCTCTTAGTCCACGAATAAAGTAAAAGGATAAAAATCATGATCAAAACAAAAAAAATGTGATATCGATGGCCTAAAAGTGATCGGATAAAAATAAAACAACTATAAGTCAATTTAGCTCTATTCGATATCGATAAGAGAAAAAATAAAATAATTACGAATACATCATCTTTTACCGCTGGTATTAATTTTTCATTTAATTATTCTAAAATAATTATAAATTTTCTAATCAATGGAAATTAGGTTAAAGTAATTTAATTAAATAATTTACTCTTAATTATTTCAATTGTTTTAAATTAATGAATAAAATTTAACATAATTGGCCCAACGGTCCTTTAACAACTAATCAAAACCCAAAATAAAAATTGTTGAAATTTAGAAATCAAATGAAAACTAAATTTAAAACTCAAAAGATTTTGAAGATCAATACATAATAGCTCAAATTAAATTTGAAAGTTGCTACAAAATGTTGAAAATTTAGGCTAATAAAACATTAAAAAAAAATCAGCATAATTTTTTTTTTAATAGTTTAGAAAAATTAATTGCATATGAAAGTTAATTTTATTAGACATCAATTTTAAAAAATAATTTTGTAGGTTCATAATTTAGTTGTTTAATTTTTAAAAATTATGAATAGGTTAACCTATCTATACAATACAAAATTTAAATTTAAAAGGATCTATTAGGTAAAAAGAATAAATATTTAGAAATTGATTAAATACTTATAAGTTTGAAGACTATAGACAAACTATATAAGTTTCGGATGAACTTGTACCTGTTAGGAATGGAGGGGGAAATCTCTCATCCTATTGAAGAATGAAATTGGCTATTATATAGAGCGTTACAGAATCAAATTCGATAGCACTAAATTTGGTAGGACTAAATCAAATCTAATTCAAATAACTAAATCAAAGTCAAAGTCAAAGTCAACCCTGGGTCTTTGGATCATTTTTGTTCTCCTAAAAAATTGTCAAAGTCAACTTCGGGTCTTTCCATCATTTTTGTCCTCCTCCCTAATCAAGTACGTGACAGTGGCTTGATCAAGGGATTAGTGAAGAAGAAGAAAAAAAACCCTAAAGAGAGAAGGAAAGAGGAATTCATTGGAGACCTCTAAAGTTCGATTTCGGCCAAGCTCCAGTCACGAAAGTTGCTCATTGGCCATACGAGAAGTATTCTAGTCACTTGAATCATCCAAAACTATAATAAAGAATGAGAGATTGAAAGGTAAGCTCTTAAGTTTTATGTTCTCGATTTTCTCTCAGATCCATCGGATTATGGAAGAGATGGATTTTGAAGAAAGTTAGAGACGAATCAGATTGGGAGTAGGAGTTCTGACGTTCCTTAAGAATGGTAACTAATGTAATTTGGACAAATCTTAGACTTGGTAATATCTTATTGGGGTTGAAAATTAATTACAAGAAAAATATAATACATGAGGACCAACTATTATGTGTAGAATAAACTCACCTTACAAAGGGACCCGGGCTTACATAAGTAGATAACATGAAGGATAAGAAAAAAAAAATTATTGAACTATCCCTATCTTCTCAAAGCCCAAAGAAAAGTCCATGGTAACTTACAAGGTTAAGGATGCGATGAGAGTATACGAGTAGACTACTTACTAAGTATTTTTATACTCACCATTTCTCCTTCTTTTTTTCAAATGATCAAAGGTTACCAGTTGAGCGGGAGGATTGCTTGAGAGCTGTGCTGTCATAGAAAGGTGTCGACTCAAGACATCAATTTAATTTATTTCTTATGAGTTGTCATTTGTTGCATTTTGTATATCTCTCAATCATTTTCAATGGTAAATAACTTGAGTTTGCTATGAATTCATATTGGATTTTGGATTTTGATTATGGTGTGGTATGTTTTAATTCACACAAAATTTTACTCTATTTTCTGTTTGTTTTTGCTTTCACTAGTTACTTTTATCTTGATTTTTAGTTATGGTACAAGATTCGAATCCTCGAAAATCGGATCGTGACAGTTCTACCTCCACTTGATGATAAATATGCGTTTGAAAATGTGGTAGGATTAAACTTTAGAATTAAATAAAATATACACGTTTGTTTGCTAAGATTTAATATAATTAATTACTATCTCATATATATATATATTTCTTCTTTTAGGTTGTTTACATGCCCTTTATATGGAAGGGATCAAGTGGAAATGTAAATTAAAAAAATGTAGGAAAGGGATCTGGTCATTTAGGTCATCATCGATGGACCCACTAAGTCTGTCCACTTTCACTTAGAAAAGCCTACCTATCGAGTAAAACGTTAGACACGATTGTACATGTCAAAGATAGTGAGGTTCCATGGTGTTCCAATCAGACAACGATCCATGATTCAGCTCTAGCTTTCGGAGGAGTTTGCAGAAAGTAATTGGAACTCGATTGGATTTCAATACAATCTTTCATCCTAAGATAGATAGTTTGAATCAAACCATAGAAAATATGTTACGAGCCTACGCTCTAGATTTTGCAAAAAGTTGGAATAACCAACTACATTTAGTAGAATTCACCGATAACAACCATTACCAAATGACTATTAGCATAGAAGAAGGTGTCGGGTATCTCATGTACTAGAAAAAATTCAAAGACAATGAACTATCAAAACCAAAGTTGATCCAAACCACAAACAATATCATTCAAAAGATAAAGGCAAAGATGCACATACCCTGTGACAAACATAAAAGTTAGACATTTGATAGACATAAAAGTTAGACATTTGATAGACGTAAAAGCTATGCAAACAGGAAGTGCATAAATTTAAAACTTAGTCGGAGGATCACATGTTTCTAAAAGTGACTCCTTTGAAAGGGTTTTTGAGATTCCAAAAGAAGCAATGGTTAAATCATTGGTAGGATGAGTCATTCAAAAGTTCTATAATTAGTATGTCCAATAGCATATAGATTGAGACTACCATCATATTTATTGTCGCGCACAATGTGTATGTTTCCATTTTGAAAAAGTATATGACATATCTATTGTCGTGCACAATGGGTATGTTTCCATTTTGAAAAGGTATATGACACATTCATCGCACAAAATTGACTTTTAACCCTACAATTAAACAACAACTTAAACTATGAAGAGAAAATTATAGGAATCCCGTTAGAGAGGTTATGACCTCACAAAATCTCTGAGAGTTAGGGTTAGTCAAAGTGGAAGGGGAAGCCATCATTTTCAAGAAGCAACTTAACTATTGGAGATCTTCCTAGGACAAAATGATTTTAGAATGAAAGCTTTGTCCAATCTAGCTCCTCCGTCAAGTCCAAGAACACTAATAATGTTGATTATTTTATTTATAGTTTAATATTATGTGTTCTTTGACTAGTAATCTTGAACCCTAGCGATTGACATTTACGAGTATCATGTTTAATTAATGATCTAAAGGTTCCATACTGTTGACACGACCCACTTTATAATGGTTACAAATGATCTAATACAAACCATTCATGTGGAGACATGTGAGTGGGATATCATCTATAATAGAATAAGATTTAAGTACGAAATAATCTTTCTTTATAAAATTTTTAGCTCACAAGATTAATATTTCACAAAATGATCATATACAACTCGATCTTAATCTTGATTGAGTTATAAACTCCTGTGAAGGCTTGTCTATTAATTTTATTAATTTACATGAGTGAGAATGATTTTTTATAGCCATTTCACTATTTCTACAATTTTAGAAATTTGACCAAATAAGAAGCCCGGAAGATGATCTTACCAAATGTAATTCACTTCCTCCATGCATGAAAAATGATGTAACTATGTGAATTTGATTTTACAACTTTATTGAAAAACAAGACCTTTATATCTAAAATATGAAAGAACTTCAAAAACGATAAGGAATCGATCCAAGGAAATGTTTTGGAATGGATTACCTTGATAATCAACATCAAAAGTATAGAAAACTTGTTTCTAAACTCATGATTCGAATTACTTGATAAGAGATTAAATCAATACCACTTGAATGATTCTAGTATTAAAGTTCTAAAATACATGAATTTGCAAAATGAACAACTTAGCTCTCAATAAAGTTAAAAAGAATCTCGAGTAAAGTCAAGTCTACGAAAAAAGATGTCCTCTGAGACTACTAAATAGAAAGATGTCAACTAGGAATTTCTACCAATTTAAATGCCAATTTTATGGGAAAAAACATGGGGTAAAAATTACATGGTATTCAAATTCTCATAAAATTCTTCATGTTAATCTAGTCTTTCCATATTTTAATTTTTTTTTATTCTTATTTTATTACCATTTCTTGTTAACATCACACCTAAAAGCAATGAAAACATCCTAAACAAAAACTTGAATGATATGAACTTCAAATATTTGTCATCAAATTGCATGATTGAAATATTGGTCCACAAAAGCCTTGAAGTTGGCATGTGATGAGCCACCATTCCTAGCAGCTTCCTTGGCCAACTCCTTCCATTTCAGGGCCTTCTTCCTTATCTCTTCCCCTTTGTTTGAATCTCCCATCACCACCTCCAAGCACCTTTATATCTCTTCTCGCTTAACCATGCCATCCATCCCCACCTTCACCCTCACTCCCGTTTCCGACATGTCTTCAATGATCTTTGCATTGGTTCCTTGATCCGCCCACTGTGGGAACCCCACCATCGGGACCCCGCAAACCAAACTCTCCAACGTCGAGTTCCATCCACAGTGCGTTACAAAACATCCTGTGGCTGGGCTTGACAGAACCTCTAGTTGTGAACACCATGGAACTATCTTTCCTACAGCTTGTAGTTCCTCCCTGCAATTAAACATGGCATGAAACAATTATTGGGAAAATGGTAGCTAGAAAATGGTAGCGAGAGAGTCTCAAATTAGCTAATTTAGGAAATGATAGTGGATTTATAAGTAAAGAGGAATACTATCTCCATTGGTAGAGGCATTTTAGGGAAGTCCAAAGCAAAACTATAAAAGCTTATGACCAAAAAGCTTATGACTAAAGTGACAATATCATACCATTGTCTAAATCCATAATTTCTAATATGGTATTAGAGTTATGCACTAAACTTAACCATATCAATAGAATCCTCAAATGTCGAACAAAGAATTATGAGCCAAGAGGTGTAGTCAAAAGTGACTAAAGTGTACAAAGGGTGTATTTTGTTCGAGGGCTCCAGAAAAGGAGTCGAGCCTCGAATAAGGGGAGGCTGTTCGAGGACTCCATAGATTTGAAGAGAGTCTCTCAAAAGTGTTCAAGAGCTCCAGAGAAGTAGTCGAGACTCGATTAAGGGGAAGCTATTCGAGGACTTCATAGGCCTAAAGAGAGGCTCTCAAAAGTGACTAAAGTGGCAAACAAAAGGTATACATTCGAGGACTTCATAAGCCTAAAGAGAGGCTCTCAAAAGTGACTAAAGTGTCAAACAAAGGGTATACTTAATTCGAGGGCTCCAGTAAGGGGAGGCTATTTGAGGGCTCCATTGGCCTGAAGAGAGGCTCTCAAAAGTGAATAAAGTGTCGAACAAAGAGTGTACTTTGTTCGATAGCTCCAGAGAAGGAGTTGTGCCTCGATTAAAGAGAAGCTGTTCAAGGGCCCCATAGGCCTATGTTTGAGAGGAGAATTGTTAGGAGGGAGTCCCACGTTGGCTAATTTAGAGAATGATCATGAGTTTATAAGTAAGAAATACATCTTGCAAAAAGCCATTAGAGTTTAATTGTGTCGATGATTCCTACCACTAATGACACTTATTTTAAACCTTACCTGCAACTCAATGTATCATCTCCCATATCTTCCTCTCTAATCACCCAAAGAAACGGTTGTTCAAAGCTCAAAAGCCCACTTGCAATCTCCTCTTTCTGTTCCTTAGACAGCCTCGAAATGCTTCCGAACGATACATAAACAACAGCTGATTTGGGGTTGGAGTTAAGCCAACTCATGTAATCATCGTTGTTACGACTACATGGAAACATATTGCAGCCATAAGAGGCATCTGAAGGGTCCTCACAGTCAAGAAAAGCCGACGGAACCAAGGGTCCAATGGGCAGCAAATGGAACTTGTCCATCCCTCGCACCACGTCCTGCTCCAAGGCCTCGAACGTGTTGACTAGAACCTTGGGATTGGTCTGTTGAGCCAGTAATTCAAATAGCTTTTGAAATATGGAGAAGGAAAAATCGTAAACATTGGAAGGAAGGAGAAATGATGGAACGTCATGGGCAGTTAATAATGGAAGTCCAGGTAATTGAATTGTTCTTGAAGGGTTGTTGAGAATGCTCTGCGTTATGGAGTCTTTGTGGCCATTGAAGTAATGGTAGTACAGAGTAAAAACGGTGGCGGGTTCAATCCAGAGAAGAATTGAAGGGAGGTGGAGGGAACGCGCCACCACATCCACCCATGGGAAGAGTATGGAATATAGGACGCAAGTGAAGGGCTGGCCTGTTGGAAAGAGGGATAGTGAAAGAGATAGAAATGGATAGGAATAGATGAAAGCTGCAGTGCTTTATTATTGTCTACTGACTCAATGCTTACAATAAAGAGAATGAAGAAGGTAACTTTGCACCAGGTCCATGACGTGGTAACGTCATGGACCTAATACGATAAAGAGAGAAAAGGAGGAGAATGTAATGCTCTAATACTCGTTACTCACGAAGAGTAACTATGTAGCATGGTCGATAAAGATGCGTGTTAAATTATAGGCAAAAAGTGTGTGTACCATCATCGAGTATGATTACGACGTCGAGGAGCATAAGGATAGGATGACTCTTACCGCCATCAACCAAGTAGTCTCAGAGAACATCCTTCTCATGTTGGTAGAGAAGGATTCAACAAAGGTAGCATGGGAAACGCTACAAACAATGCATGTGAGTGTGAAAAAGATCAAGAAAGCAAAGGTACAGACCTTGAGGAGTGATTTTGAGGTTATCCACATGAAGGACAGTGAGTCGGTAGATGACTTTTCTATGAAGTTGACAACTATCATCACTGACATTCGTTCATTAGGCAACAAGGTGGAGGAGATCTCCATTGTTAAAAAGTTCCTTCGAGTCATCCTTTTGAGATTCATACAGATTTTTACCTCTATCTAGTAGTCTCGCGACATCAAAAACATGTCTGAGGAGGACGTTAACCATCTTAAGGCCAATGAAGAGATACTTCATGACTATGATGACAAAGAGGAGGCGAAGCACCTCTTAGTCACAAATAAGGAGTGGCTATGGGGCCACCTAAAATCATACACTCGAACTAACGATGACACGAGATGATACGAGATGATGATAAGAAATATTTACAACTATTTCTGTCATCAAAGTGCATGATTGAAATATTGTTAAGAACAAAGTTGGTCCACAAAAGCCTTGAAGTTGGCATCTGATTGAAATATTATTAAGAACAAACTTGGTCCACGAAAGCCTTGAAGTTGGCATCTGATTGAAATATTATTAAGAACAAACTTGGTCCACGAAAGCCTTGAAGTTGGCATCTGATGAGCCACCATCCCTAGCAGCTCCCTTGGCCAACTCCTTCCATTTCAGGGCCTTCTTCCTTATCTCTTCCCCTTTGTTTGAATCTCCCATCACCACCTCCAAGCACCTTTTTATCTCTTCTCGCTTGACCATGCCATCCATGCCCACCTCCACCCTCACTCCCGTCTCCGTCATGTCTTCAATGATCTTTGCATTGGTTCCTTGATCCGCCCACTGTGGGAACCCCACCATCGGGACCCCGCAAACCAAACTCTCCAACGTCGAGTTCCATCCACAGTGCGTTACAAAACATCCTGTGGCTGGGCTTGATAGAACCTCTAGTTGTGAACACCATGGAACTATCTTTCCTACCGCTTCTAGTTCCTCCCTGCAATTAAAGATGGCATGAGCCAATTATTTCGGAGATGGTTGTGAGCGAGTCTCACATTAGCTAATTTAGGGAATGATCATGGATTTATAAGTAAGGAGGAATACATCTTCATTGGTATGAGGCATTTTAAGGAAGCCCAAAGCAAAGCTATAAAAACTAATAAACTAATGATCAAAGTGACAATATCATACCATTGTGGAGATCCGTGATTCCTAACATGGTATCAGAGCCATGCCCTGAACTTAGCTATGTCAATAGAATCCTCAAATGTAGAACAAAGAATTATGAGCCAAGAGGTGTAGTCAAAAGTGACTAAAGTGTATAAAGGGTGTATTTTGTTTGAGGGCTCCAGAAAAGGAGTCGAGCCTCGAATAAGGGAAGGCTGTTCGAGGACTCCATAGGCATGAAGAGAGTCTCTCAAAAGTGTTCGAGAGCTCCAGAGAAGTAGTCGAGACTCGATTAAAGGGAAGATATTCAAAGGTTTCATAGGCCTAAAGAGAGGCTCTCAAAAGTGACTAAAGTGTCAAACAAAGGGTATACTTTATTCTAGGGCTCCAGAAAGAGAAGGCTATTTGAGGGCTATATTGTCTTGAAGAGAGGCTCTCAAAAGTGACTAAAGTGTCGAACAAAGGGTGTACTTTGTTCGATGGCTCCGGAGAAGGAGTCGTGCCTCAATTAAGGAGAGGCCGTTCAAGGGCCCCATAGGCCTAAGAGATGCTCTATGTTGTACTTTGTTTGAGGAGAGGATTATTAGGAGGGAGTCCCACGTTACGGGTAAGAAATACATCTTACATTACCAGTAAGAAATACATCTTGCAAAGCCATTAGAGTTTAATGGTGAAGATTAGTGATTCCTAGCACTAATGACACTTATTTTAAACCTTACCTGCAACTCAATGTATCATCTCCCATATCTTCCTCTCTAATCACCCAAAGAAACGGTTGTCCAAAGCTCAAAAGCCCACTTGCAATCTCCTCTTTCTGTTCCTTAGACAGCCTCGAAATGCTTCCAAACGATACATAAACAACAGCTGCTTTGGGGTTGGAGTTCAGCCAACTAATGTAATCATCGTTCTTACGACTACATGGAAACATATCGCCGCCAAAAGAGGCATCTGAAGGGTCCTCACAGTCGAGAAAAGCGGACGGAACCAAGGGTCCAATGGGCACCAAATGGAACTTGTCCATCCCTCGCAGCACGTCCTGCTCCAAGGCCTCGAACGTGTTGACTAGAACCTTGGGATTGGTCTGTTGAGCCAGTAATTCAAATAGCCTTCGGAATACGGAGAAGCCAAAACCATAAACATTGGATGGAAGGAGAAACGATGGAACGTCATGGCCAGTTAATAACGGAAGTCCAGGTAATTGAATTGTTCTTGAAGGGTTGTCGAGAATGCTCTGGGTTATGGTGTCCTTGTAGCCATTGAAGTAATGGTAGTACAGAGTAAAAACGGTGGCGGGTTCAATCCAGAGAAGAATTGAAGGGAGGTGGAGGGAACGCGCCACCACAGCCACCCATGGGAAGAGTATGGAATATACGACGCAAGTGAAGGGCTGGCCTTCCTCCGCGTTTGTTGTAATCATATCCTTTACCGCTTCGGATCCGAGGCGCTCCATCTCGGAATGTGAGCGATTGGGATCGTCATCTCCTGGTTTGAAACCGTCGTCGTAGCCGTCGGAGTAGGAGGCGAAGGAGACATGAGGGAGCGTTGGGATTTGGGGCATGCGGCGGTAAACGGAGAGGGAGGTGACAAAAGTGACATGGACGTGGTGGCGCGTGAGGCGCTTGGCGAATTGGAGGGAAGGGTTGATGTGGCCTTGACTAGGGAAGGATATCAACAGCACGCGGCGGCGCTTGTCACCGGTGTTATCCATAATGGGCGACGATTAACAAAAGAACTTGGGTTGATTTCTGTGAAGAGGAAAAAAACCGCCTGAAATTTGTAGTGCGAGATATCTAAGTGACGTTTGCTCTTACGTAATAAAAAAATTGCCTTTTTTCCCTCAAAATCCTATATTTTTATGCTATATAAATATCATTTTTAGTCTTTATATTTTATTTATTTATTTATGTACTTTAATAAAAGGCGTGGATGAAAGCCAAAAACTTCAACTCTTAAATAGTAATATTGATATGGATTTTACTTTCATTATTGTTTTCACAAAATATAAACAAAATATTAATTTAATTCTAAAATTATTTCGTTCTATGAAAATTGTCACGATCTCAAACTACATGTAAGATTAGAAATTATTGTGCTGCAAGTATACTTTCCTTCATTGTCAAAATAATGGTCGAAATTGCTTCCCAGATCCCAAAGAAAAATCCATGGTAACTTATTAGGTTAAGAATGCGATGAGATTCTAGACTAAATTGCTTGAGTATTTTTATATTCACCCTTTTCTCTTCTTTTTTATCAAATGATCAAAGGTTACCCGTCGAGGTGGAGGAGTGCTTGAAAGTTGTGTTGTCATAAAAAGGTGTCGACTCAGGACATTAATTTAATTTATTTCTTATGAGTTGTCATTTTAGCATTTTGTATCGATCTCTCGTTTTCAATTATAAATAACTTGAGATTTCACGTTAATTTAGGTCATCATAGATGGACCCACTAAGTTTGTCCACTTTAACTTGGAAAAGCCTACCTATTGAGATAAACGTTGGACACGACTGTACATGTCAAAGATAGTGAGATTCCATGGTGTTCCAATCAGACAACGATCCATGATTCAGCTCCAGCTTTTGGAGGAGTTTGCAGAAGGTAATTAGAACCCGATTAGATTTCAATATAATTTTTCATCCTAAGACAGATAGTTTGAATCAAACCGTAGAGGACATGTTATGAGCCTACGCCCTAACTACATTTAGTAGAATTCATCGATAACAATCATTACCAAATGACTATTAGCACAAAAGAAGGTGTCACGTTTATCATGTAATAGAAAAAGTTCAAAAAAAAGTGAACTATCAAAACCAAAGTTGATCCAAGCCACAAACAATATCATTCAAAAGATAAAGGCAAGGACGCATACATAAAAGCTATGCATATGACAGACATAAAAGCTATGCAAATACAAAGTGCACATAGATTTAAAACTTAGTGGAAGGACCGCATGTTTCTAAAAGTGACTCTCTTGAAAGGGTTCATAAGATTCGAAAAGATACTATGGTTAAGCCATTGGTACAATGGACCATTCAAAGTCCTATAAATAGTATGTCCATTATCATATAGATTGAGACTACTATTATACTTGTCGTTCTTGAGAAAGTATATGACAGACTCATCGTACAAAATTGACTTTTAACTCCTGCACTTGAACAAGGACTTAAGCTATGAAGAGAAACCTATAGAATTCCTAAGAGATGATGACCTTGCAAAATCGAGAGTTAATTTGTCAAAGTGGGAATGGGAGAGCCATCATTTCCAAGACGCAACTTAACTATGGGAGCTCTTCCTAGGACAAAATGTTTTTAGAATGAAAGCCAAGTCCAATCTAGCTTATGTGTCAAGTCCAAGAACACGTTGTGAACCAAGTTCGAGTTTAGGCTTATTTGCCCACACGATCCAACCCCAACCCTTTTGGGATTATACTTTAAATTCTCGTAATTAATTTTTAATTTTTTACTAATAATTTTGATTATTTTATTTATAGTTTAATGTTATCTGTTCTATGAAAAAGTCAAGATTATTAGTGTAATCTTGAGCACGGTGCGATTGACATTCACGAGTATCATGTTTAATTAATGATCTAAAGGTTCTATACTATTGACACGACCCACTTTGTAATGGTTACAAATGATCTGATACAAATCATTCATGTAGAGACATGTGAATGAGGTATCGTCTATAATAGTATAAGATTTGAGTATGAAATAATCTTCTAACTGAGAAGATTAATATTTCATAAAATGATAATATACAACTCGAACTTAATCTTGATTGAGTTATAAACTCCTGTGAAGGCTTGGCTATTAATTTACATGGGTAAGAATGATTTTTATAGTCATTTCAATATTTCTACAATTTTATAAATTTAATCAAATAAGAAGCTAGGAATATAATCTTACGAAAGTTAATTCACTTCTTCTATGCATGAAAAATTATGTAATTTTGTGAATTTGATTTAACCACTCTGTTGAAAAAACAAGACCTTTAGATCTAAAACATGTAAGAACTCCAAAAAACGATAAGGAATCAATCCAAGGAAATGTTTTGGAATGGATTACCTTGATAATCAATATCAAAAATATAGAAAACTTGTTTTTAAACTCGTGATTCGAACCACTCGACAAAAAGTTAAATCAACACCACTTGAATGACTCTGGTATTAAAGTTCTAAAATACATGAATTTGCAAAATGAACAAACTTAGCTCTCAACAAAGCTAAAAAGAAAGTCTATACATTTCAATTCCAAAATATGATGCTAACAACAGAAGACTTTATATAGTCTTTAATATCCTTAATATATGTGAGTTACAATACATCATAACCTCTATATTAAAATAACTTGTTAATGATCGAAATATAATAACCTATATAAGTACAATACACTAATAACCTCCGTATTAAAATGGCTGGTTAATATTGAAATATAGTAACATAGGAGAGTTACCATAACCTCTCGTATTAAAACTAGTTTAAATGACAAACAAAATTGAAATTAGAATTAAAATAATGAAATAAAAAAAATGTTTTTTTTTTGTGCACTTTGCATGACATGTAGGCAAATACTTCAAAATCTTCTAGAATTTCTTTTGACAAGCTCATCATAGCTTGAATATAAATGATTAAAGCTCGTTAAACTCTTGGCTTTGGGACTTGTAATTGAACCTTGAGGTATGACGGTAGATGTTCTTTAATAACAAGTCAAAAACTTGTTTTGCATCCTTAGTTTTCTGACAAGGAATAAAATGAGTTATTGTACTAAATCAACTAGGACAAAGATGTTATTTGTCACGACCCAAGTTTTGAGGCTTAGGATATTAGATTGTGATCGAACAGGCAAAATAAAATAAAAGTAAAATAAAACAAAAGATAAAAGTATGGTAAATTTTAAATCAAATTAAAACAAACAACATCACGATTAAAAATAAAACGAAATTTAACTATAAGTCGATGTTGTTGAAAATGTGTTCCGGATATAATTACATAATGAAATATAAAGACTCGACTTTGGAATGACTCCCTCTACCATTGGGTCGCTCTCAAAATTTTTATGTGTGGGTTATTTTTATTATATATATATACTAAAGATATTAAAATATTGGTATGGAAGAACACTTGCACAAAATTTTAGTTAACAATTCGCACGCCATCTTTCTTAGGGTTTATGGTGAGAGAAAAACCCTTGAAAGAGTGTTCTTTTGGAACTCTATTTTTCATCCACAAAATCCAAAACTCTGTTCGCCAATTTGGTTACAAGTTTACCGTAATATAGTTCTGTAGACGCTCGTTGGCTTCTTTCCTCTGCAGTTCTCATAAACGAGGATAAACGAAAGATTTGCTGCAGGTTCTTGAGTGGGTTTGTTCTTCCGTGTTCAATTCAAATTGCCATGGGCTCTTCGAAGAGAAAAGTGGGTCAAAATACGCCCAGAGAATCTTCGCCGAAGCACCACAAAGCTAATGCCCCTGCCATGGTTGAAGACGAACCAGTTGCGTGTGTTCATGACGTGTCCTACCCCGAGGGTTCATTTAATCCTCTCCCATCATTGAGTCTCCCTTCGACTGGAGGGAAGTTGGAACCGGCTAAGGTGTTCCCTTTCTCTCTGGACCCCTTTCAGTCTGAGGCTATCAAGTGCTTAGAGAAAGGAGAATCTGTCATGGTAACTTTGTTCAACTTTTCATTTGTTTCTTTGGTCATTGCTTGAGTTCATTGATGGGTTTTATCGTTCCTCTGGGATAATTCTTATGAAGTTTAAGTGTAAAATAATGAAAAATATAAGGTTCTTCTTAGAGGAACACTAACCTGACAAAGAGTGATTTAAAATCACTTCTAAACATGTCTCTAATATGTGTTTTAGTCACTAATTAAGTGCATTGTATATTCAGTTTGAAGCCCAAGAATTGAATCGGAGGTGAAATTTGATGGTTAGTAGTTATATTTTGAACACAGAGAATTGCATAGTATCGACCATACAGCAATTTGTTTTGCCCACAACTTAAGAGTGCAAGAAGTTAGTTTTGTTGTAATTTCAATAATATGATTGGACTTAGTAACTTATGGCCATTCCTTCGATTTGAAAGTCATATTTCAGTCATTTTTATGCGTCTCCATCCTTAGTTTGGTTGTGATTGGTTGTCAATGTATATATCACAAATTTCTATTATAGAGAGCTTGGCGAGTGAAACAATCAGTTCTTTGACAGGTATCTGCTCATACATCAGCTGGTAAAACTGTAGTAGCGTCGTATGCAATTGCAATGTCTCTTCGGAATAAACAGCGTGTCATATATACGTCACCAATAAAGGCCCTCAGCAACCAAAAATATAGGGAATTTAAGGAAGAATTCTCGGATGTTGGTTTAATGACTGGGGATGTAACCATTGAACCAAATGCTTCTTGCCTGGTGCGCTTGTTACTCACTGCGTACTTCATTTTATAGAATTCTAAATTTTAAACTGTTGGTGAATGAGTGATTTCTTCAACTTTAGGTCATGACCACAGAAATTTGGCGTAGCATGCAGTACAAAGGATCAGAGGTAACCCGGGAAGTGGCATGGATTATTTTTGATGAAGTACATTACATGCGTGATCGGGAGAGAGGTGTTGTTTGGGAAGAGAGCATTGTCATGGCTCCAAAGAATGCTCGATTTGTCTTCCTCTCAGCAACTGTACCAAATGCAAAAGAATTTGCTGACTGGGTTGCAAAGGTTTTCTCCTCTTCTTGGTTAAATCTTGTTATTAGTAATTGATTGGAAATGAAAATAATTTTTGGGCCCAATATAGAAGGGCTAAAAAGCAATGTCCCTCCCATTATCAGTTCCTATATTAATTTTGTTGATTGTCCTTTCAGTGCATGATTTTTTTTTTTTTTTTTTTTTTTTTTTTTTTTTTTTTTTTTTTTTTTTTTTTTT